>NC_133160.1:133133620-133436650 GCF_040802235.1 Manis javanica
GCTGAAATTACTTTAAAAATCTCATTTTCCATTCCTATCAACATGCTTCTGTGAGATTAATTTCTCTACTATGAGTGTTATGAAAACAAAATATACAAACTACTTAGATATATATTATCCTCTGTGAGAATCATTTGCCATCACTCCTGCCTAGGTGATAGAAATTACTCAGCAACTAGTTCATTATTCATATTATAACTTAAAAATTAATATACATGGGGTTTGTGCTAAGTGTGCATATAGATGTCTAATATGGGCTATTTCACTCATTAATTACTTTATATGATAGCAGAAAGTAGAAATATACAAGTATAATTTCAGTTCTGTTTTTTTAAATCATCTAGCCTTTCAAGGAACATTTAGTTTTTCTGATTTTTCTTATATTTGTGCTGACTACATTAATTGAATTGTAATTTTTTATCTGTTGAATCTAAAAATGATGATAAATTGACATGTGTTTTGTATTTTTTCATTTAATTTTGCTAGTAAGGAATTTTTTATATTTTACAAAAGTATTGTTCTGTGATGATAAAAAGTGAAAAACAAAAAAAATATGATCTTTAATCACCAGTAGTTTGAGAATTTACAAAGGAGTACTCAAATTGGGAGAAAGACATTATACCTTAAGTTTTTTTTTCTAATTAATTTTCCTTTGTTATTTTTATATTTTCTATTTCATTGATTTCTACTTTGATCTTTACTGTTTCTTTTATTCTACTTTCTTTTTTCTTAATTGAAGTATTGTTGATATACAATATTATTTGGTTTTAAATATATAACACACTGTTTCAACAGGTACCCATATTATTAAATCCTCACCCGACCAGTGCAGTTACTATCTGTCATCACAGGAAGATGTTACAGAATCACTGGCGATATTCTCCCTGCTGTACTCCCATCCCCATGGCAACCATTTTCTTCTTCCTTGAAAGAGCTGTTGCTTCAGAAAGCAACCTGTCTCAGAAATCCCTGGGGCATCTTAGGCTGGTGCTTCTTAGCTCAGAGAGTGAAGGGAAATAGGTGTGGTGCCCTAGGTACTTAGTAGTGATTTCTAATGACTATCAGAGTTGCTGAAGACTTGAGGTAGGCATCTGATTTCTGTAAGTTATATCTGATCCCTCAGATACCTTCCAAGACACTACATTATGTACATTAATACTTTTAATAGGTGCATGATCTTTATTCCAGTAAATAGATTTGTGAAAATCTATCAAGAAACAAAAATATAGAAAAAGGGTCAGGTACAAAAATATTCACTGCAGTACAATTTATATCAGCAAAAAAGTGTAAACAATCTAATTTTTTTGCCAAAAGGAAATAAATATGTTGTAATACACATGATTTAATTATACAGTCATAAACTGTTTATTAAGTTAAAGAGCAAAACTAAAACTATAGTATGAGCTCAAGCAGAGGAAAATATACATTCATTAAAAGAACACAAAAGGGTACACAGTATGGTGACTTTAGTTAACAATAGTGTATTACATACTTGAAAGTTGCTAAGACCATAGATCTTAAATGCTCTCACCACAAGAGAAAAGCAGTTAGGTGAGATGATGGATGTATTTTATATATGCACACAATATATATGTATATTCAATCATCCCACTGTACACTTAAACATACACATGCTGTCAATTATATCTCAATAAAGCTGGAAGCAAAACAAAATAAAATAAACAAAAGTGGACCCCACTATAATTTAATTGTCATATTCTCCGGGTGGTGGCCTTATGGGCAACCTTTCATTTTGTTTTGTTTTTTTCTACTTTTTTCTATTATCCAAGATTTCCATTATTATGATATAATACTTTGATAATTAACTACTTTCGGGAAAAGCAGAAGTAGGAACCATTTTACAGTTGTTGGTTCATTGAAGATTCCATAGTTAAGGGCTTATTTTTATATAATTTAAGGAATTTTCACTCCATAGCTGAAGAAAGAACCGGCTTGAGCAAGCCCACACATGAACACACTTGGACAAGTCTGAGCGCAGGCAGCTCCACCATCCATCCCTCAGTCCGCGAGCAAGTGGCTCAGAGATGGGAGGGAAACCTTGCGGTGGGCCAGAAAGGCTCATGGCTGTGTTTTTACTGTGTGTTTAGAGAGACACTTTTCAATTACAGATCCTTTTGAACATGGTCATTTATGCAGACACATCACTGCAAACAAAATTATATATACCACATAATCTCAACCACACACAGCACTATTAGTATTTAGGACCAGGTAAGTATTTGTATGTGTGTGTTGGGGGGGGGCTCTCCTATGTGCTGTAGAATGTTGAATAGTATCTGTGAGTTCTACCCTCTAGATTCCAGTAGCAGCCCCACCCCCAATCATGAAAGTAAAATAATGTCTTTGCACATTGCCCAGTGTCCTTGGAGGGGGGGACGCCTTCCTGACCGAGAACCTCTGATGTGCGTTGTGCTCTGTGCCATGCAGAGCTGTATCTGTGTGGGTGAGGCTGACTGTCCCCCCAACTAGCTGTGTATGCCCTGAGTGCCCATTCTGTGCTGTACCTCCTATTACAGTTAAAGTGTCACATTTCCATACTGTACTTCATGGGCTATTTGAGGAGGATCTGGGAAGAACACAGCTCTACACGATTTCCCTTAGGTACTGGTAGTAAAACCTAGACCAGTGTACATTGCATTGTATGTAATCCTTCATTCAATCCTTACATTTTATAAGATCTTCAAGCAAAAATGTGGCAAACTCTGTATTGTTGATGGATACATATTAAGTGTTAAGTTTTGGCTCTGGATGATAGAGATAACAAATTTTTTTTTTAAATGGGCTTTGAAGTCAAACAAACACACCTCCAAGGGCAGTTCCCAACTGACCCGTACTCTGGCTTACTCTGGAGAATGGGATGCCTCCCTCCCTGGCCAGGACTAGAGGGCCGGTCCATCTGCGGCTGGTCCGGACTTTCCACAGCTTTCTGTAGGCTTTGGAAGATAACAGACACACTTTGACAGCATGCATTTCTTGGAAAAAATTTTTGTTATTGAAGGATGACTTGGCCATAAGGGAAAAAAAAAATCACCCTAAGAAGTGTAACTAAAACCTATGAATCAATAAAAGGTAGATTTTATAGTTCTGGAAGTTTGTTTATTAGGACCCAGACCCATATCTGGCTATTTTATTATACCAGCCTTGCTGATAAAGGCCCCAAATGAACCTGTAGTGATCCCATAGATACTGGTTTAAATTTCAGGATTTCAGCACAAGATGGCCCTGGAATAAACAAAGTTTTTCAGACCCTGACTGATGGTATCATCTGTTGAAATGGAGACTTTCAAACCACGTTGGCATAAACACCACTAACACATACACACATGCTGTTACAGGGCCCGGCGTACCCAGGCACGCAGAGGTCTAGCGGAAGGCGCACTGCAGCAGAACCAGGAACTGGTCTGCTATGCAGCAACTGCCGCCCAAGGACAGTCCGCTAGTCCCCACAGCCACACTGCTGAGTGTGCAGACATGAGGTGACAACCGGTGAGAACCCAGAAAATGAGATCGACAGGCTTTGGGAGGGCCAGCATCTGCTTTGATGACATTTCTGAAACCTTCAAACATATGCCTGGCAAACTGTATTGCTAATGGATGCACACATAAACTTTTATGTAGAAAGCTATAGAATACAACCATAAGAATATACAACAACCCCATCGTTAGATGGGAATGGCAGAGTGACTATTAACGGGAACTTCACTATATTTTTTCATTAAAAAATAAAGATGAATTAACTAAAAATGTTCAGTTTTTAGTTCCTGGTAATAAGAAAAAATTTTATATATTATATTATATGTGTGTGTGTGTGTGTGTGTGCCAAAGTGTGCCTGTTATCTTCCAAAGCCTACAGAAAGCTGTGGAAAGGTTCTGGCCGGCTACAGGTGGACTGGCCCTCTAGTCCTGGCTGGAGAGGGAGGCATCCCATTCTCCAGGGTGTATGGCAGCTCACCCCATGAGTCAGAGTACGGGTCAGTTGGGAACTGCCCTTGGAGGTGTGTTTGTTTGACTTCATATATGTATGAAGTTTGTTTATTAGGACCATATATATATATATATATGAAATTAGGACCCATATATATATATATATGAAATGGACTTAGAAGTCAAACAGATCTGGGGTTTTTTCTTTGCCATTTACTAGCTGAGAAGCATTAAACCAGTTTCTTGAATATATCAAGTCTCAGTTTCATAAAAAAAAACTGAAGGTAATAATAGTGCCTATCTCATTGGACTGCTATTAGAGGATTCAATGAAAACACCTAGGGTCAGGCACAGCACACATGCTCAGTTCAAAGTAGTTACTGTGATCTTCTGAGCATGGCATTCTGTTTCGTAACAGTATGTCCGTTACTTTGTTTTGTGCCCGGAGAACTCAGAGCACCCACAGCCAAAGCTCTAGGGGCTCCCAACTTAGCTGTGGACCCATTTGCACTGAGCTTCTCTGGCAAGACAGGACAAGGTGCGCCTCCAAGTTTGGAGTTTGGAGGTTAAAACTTAGCAAGATAAGATACGTGATTCCTTGATCTCTCTTAGTTCTACAGAGAGGTGTCAGGCCAGTCTGCTGAACACATGGGGTTATACTCCAGGACAGGTGTCCCGCCCCATTTGCTCTCCCCATTTTTAGCTGAACTTGAGAGCGAGCCTTACTGGTTTGACTAGGAGTGGATGTTGTCAGTCTGAATCAGATATGAGACATTTAGGGGAGGCTGGGGAATGCAACATGTCAGCACCTGAATGCCTTGAGGACCCATGCAAGGGGCTGGTGCACAACATGCCTTAACCCTGGCGAGAGGGGACTGCTGGTCATGTGGAAAGTTTGGTTTGGGCACTGCATGGGTGAAACCAGCACTTCCCCAGAGAGTCCATCGGCAAGCAACCCAGAAGGAGCCTCATGGTCATTTCCTGCCTGTTCCTCTGCATTTGAGTGGACGAAGAATGACTGACACAGTTACAGATGTTCAGCAACCAGAGACTTTGTGAGGCATCTCCGAAGACTAACATAGACCAGGTAAGAAATTGACATGGCCTCTGGTCATGTTTTCCATAAAAACTGGAAGTTAGAGGCTTTGGTGGCTTGGGGAGGACACACTGGATATGGGACACTTGATCTGGGTCTCAAGGGATGGGGCATTTGGAGGAAGAGAAGACAAAAAGGTGGAAGAATCAAATGTGCAAAAGCAAAGATGGTAGCAAAGGAAATGATTTGCAGCACGGAAATAAGTTAAGTGTTGCTCCCATGGAGAGTTTATTTGGAGGTGGGTAGAAAAAGACGTTGAGTTCAGACTGGGGTGGGAACCATTTGCTAGACTAAGGATTTTAGACTTTACTCCAAATGCAACTAATGAAGGGCAGTGCCTGGGTAGTGGCTCAGCTCTCTTGGCTCCGAGTTCTTTTTCCACCTCTCCTCCACTCAATGTCTCTGTCATCAGGAAATACATCACTTCAATGGGAAATGAGGTGATCTGGGCTGCAGTTCATGGAGGAACTGTGTGCCTTGGCTGAAGAAACTTTCTGGGTTTCAGTTTCTTTAAATTCAGAATGAGATGGTTGGAGTAAAAATTTTCTGGCATGTTAAGATGGAAGTAAACTTTTTTGAAGATTAACATAATGACAGTGTGCAAAATGGGGAGGAGGAAGAATCTGCAGAGACACTGAAATCCTTCTGGTTACATGGTTTATGCTAAATATAATGTAATATCATATTACAAACACTCCCAATACCTCCTTCTCTTCCCCCTCTCCTTTTAAAAACCATTTTAAGATGCAACTGTGATTTGACTTAATTTAATCCTTACTGTTGAAACTTCCTTACTGTGAAGGCAGTTTCATATGTAAAATATTTTCTTTTTTAATGAGGTATATACCTGCCATTAAGACTAGTAGCCCATCTGTTTAACCTTTGGTCTATTTTACCTTTTAATTCCTAGAATCCATTCTAATGCCAAATTCCAAAACATGTTTGTCTGTAACACAAAGCAGGTCTTGGGGAGGAGAGCAAAGCAGAGATCAGGAGAGGGGGCCAACCAGATGCCGGGTCACATACACTTTCTCTTGATGTGCCCCACGGTCTGCCAAACCAAAGTCCTTGAGGATCTCAAAGAATTTGAAACCATATATAAAATAAATAAATGCATATGGCACATTTCCTACGTACAAAGGGTCTCCCTGGACTTCTACAGGTCCAAGTTTCCCTTGTTCTTTCCTTCATTGGTGTCAGGGGGACCAGGGCCAGAGTTTGACCCTTTACTGAAAGATTATATGCAAGGAGGGAGGAATAAAAGAATAATACTGAGTCAGATCCTATGGGGAAGTAAAAGTAAAAGTAAGCAACTCCCTGGAAAACAAACTTCTACTCTTTCAAACCCCAGGATGCTACCTTTTCAAGAATGAGCTGTTCAAGCTCTGGCGTTATCCTTGAGCAAAGCTCTTTAAGAGAATGGGCCAAATGAAACAAGCCATCCTAAATTGTGCAAATCATTTTCACATTTTTTCTCAGTTCTCATCTATTTATCTGGTCTTGCCCACTAAATCCTTAAAAAGCAAATTTTAATAAGGAACCCAAAGCCTTATTATACAATGCTATGTATACATAAAAGAAAAACCTGTTTTTCTCCTATTCTCAAATACCCAATCTGCATTTTTCTCACACCAGCAAGGTCACCAACCTTCCAGACACCAATGGGTTGTCCTGCAATTCAGTTATGACACCAAGCACTAGGGTTAGTGCAGACCCCACCAGTCAAGACACAGTCCCACAAGACTACTGCCCACTTCAGATACCAGCTGCAAGTCCCTGTTGTCATTTGTACTTTTGACCAATTGGCTACAAATTGGGGGTTCCATGACCCCCTCCTTGGAGTTAGTAATTTGTTAGAGCAACTCACAGAACTCAGGAAAATGCTATACTTACCATTACCTGTTTATCATAAAGGATACTACCTAGGAACAACCAGACAGAAGAGATGCACAGGACAAGGTGTGTGGGAAGAGGTGTGGGGCATCCACACCCTCTCTGGGTGCACCACCCGCCCAGCACCTCAATGTGGTCATCAACTTGGAAGCTCTCCAGATTCCTTCTGTTGAGGTTTTTGGGTTTTTTTTGTAATAGTGGCATCATCACATAGGCATGCATGACACAGCTAGGATTAAATTTAATTAGTCATTAGTGATTAACTCAACCTCCAAACCCGCCTTCTTTCCCAGAAGTGGGAGGTGTGCTGGAAGTTCCAAATCTCATGGTTGATTCTGCTGGCCACCAGCCCCCATCTTCCAAGAGTCATCTCATTAGCAGAGATTTGGGTGGGGTTGGAAAGAGCTTATTATGAATAACAAAAGATGCTCCTTTCATTCCCTGTCAGTCAGGAAATTACAAGGGTTTTAGGAATTCTGTTCCTAAATCCAGATAAAGAGGAGTGGATATAGATCCCACCTCATGATAGGAGGTGTATCAAAGAATTTTGTGATATTTTCAATTTGTCTTTTAATTTGCATGCATTTCTCAAGATTTGGAAACTCTTGGGCACTGATTTATTCTCAGGAAAAGGGAGGTAGGTTGGTAATATATTCCACAGAGCAGTACCTTCCTTTTCAGGACCCCAGGATGTACGTCTCTATCTGCCCCCTGAAGAGGGGAACGTGAAGGGAATGTCTTAGAAGTACCACTTCACCTGCTACCCAAGAATAAAACACTTACTAGACTCTGGCATGAGTAATGTGCATGTTGACAGATTAGGGTAACTGCTTCAAAGTCACACAGAACAAGAGGTGGGAGGTGGCTTAATCAGGTATGATGCCCTGATCTACTTCTTCCCTTGAATTGTGCATTCAAGGGCAAGACTCATCACATCCAGATATGGCCTTAGTTCAAGGTGGGGGGTTCGGTCTTCAGCCCATATTACAAAATTCTCTTGCATTGCCTGACAAAAAAATAGGTCTGTCTCTCAATTGTTCTCTCCAACCTCCAAGATTCTTCCTAAGTCACAGGATGGGAGAAAGAACTCAGTTTACCTGAGCACAGCAGTACTGCTTTTACTTTAGAGAGGATGAAAGGAGGCAGTTAAGATGGTCCAGGCAAAGTCAGCTGTAAAGAAGGTAAAGAGAATCAGGTCAGCTGGTGGGCAGCTGAGGCTGACAAGGTGACCAGTGCACAGGGGTCACCAAGATGTCTTCCAGTGTCATGAACTTTCCCAGGTTTGGCCATGCCCTGGTCTAGTCCTGGATGTCATATTACTTCACTACAGAAACTTAAAACTATAATAAGCTTACTCATGCATAAAAAGACTATTCTATCCCAGGACCATCACTTACTCCTGAGGTGACCCTGGTCAAGTCATTTGCTATCTTAGGTCCTTTGCAGCTCTAACCTACTATGATTCAGGAGAGAGAAGGGACAGCTTGGTTTCTGAAAAATCTTGACCTTGTATTTACAGGTACATAAGAGCGGCAGGTCACCTTAAAGTACAGGTGCTAAATACTGCATAGAATGTATTATACTGAGAAATTACTCATTGTTTATCTAAAATTCAAATTTAACTGAGCATACCATGTTTTTATTTGCTAAATATGGCAACACTACTTTAATAGTTACACATATAGATAAACTCAACATCAGAGGTCAGCAAACATTTACTGAAAAAAACCCAGATAATAAATGTTTTTGGGTTTGCCATTGTGTTGAGAATACAGGCATAGACGATTTGTAAATGAATGGATATGGTTACAGTTCAATTAAACTTTGTTTACAAAAACAGGGATCAGGCCCTTGTTTCATGTTCCTGTTTTAAAGTTAAACAACGTGGATTCGAGGAGCACTGTGCCATTTATCAGACCATGAAATTAAGCAACTTATTTAATCACTTTGTGCCTCAGTTTCCTCATCTGTCCTATGGGGGATAACAATAATCCCCACATGCTTGCCAGGCTTCGTATGAGATGAAGTGATTTCTTATGCATGAGGTATTCAGAACAATGCCTGCAAAGTAACCAGTGCTTTAAAGGGAAACACGTGTGACTTTGTGGTATAGGATTCCTTTCAATACCTAAATCAGACGGAGTGGGCTAGGATGAAGATATTAACATTCACACAGCACTTACGCCAAGGCATGGTGCTTCCCATTTACTGACCATTTTAACCCTCCCAACAGTCTAGATCACAGGTAAGCTGCTGTTTTCATCAGCACCATCATCCCGAGTTTACAAAGGAGGAAACTGAGAGCCATAGAGTTAAGTGGTTTGTCCAAAGTCACCAAGCTTGCAAGTTCCCCAACTGGGGATTGAACCCCTGTAGTCTAGGACCAGAGACCCTTTACTTCACCCCTACTCTAGAAGGTGAAGAAATGAAAGAAATAGGCAAGTTAGGAAATGTCACATTCAATGTTTACAATGGTGTTTGACATATGGGCAAAACTGAAATAGCAGTTATTGTCAAGAAACATGAGAGCAGCCCTTACTCAGCTTTTGTTCTGAGGTTTTGTTTCCCTTTGCTCCTTTTCAACTCTGAGGACAATTGCCCACATCTACAGTGCCCAATGGGTTCATACTTATCCAGGTGGCAGAGCCTCCAGCTCTGGAAATATCTAATGTTTCAGGGACATGAACTGTTTTCCGTGTCTCCTTGTTGGTTTTGCTCCTATTTCTTTCTACCTCATTGGCCTTCTTCTCCCTCAACTTCTTTTCTCTCCTTCTCCACAACTTATTGAGCCTGAAAAGGAGCCAGAGAAAATATATTTGCTTTGGGAGGAAAAGAGAAAAATAAAAGATGAATTTGCCAAGCAAAAGATTAACTCTGATTTTCCACAAAGGGCTACTTCATGGAAAGATGGTGACTTACAGCACTTGATAGAGGCTCTTTCTCTCTTTCTCTCTCTCATCTTTAGGAAAAACAAAGTTGATGTGAACAGCTGGAGACTGTGACTTGAAAAATCAGGGAAGTAAGATGAATAAAACTTCCTGTTTTCCTCTCCTACCCAGGCCTACAGGGGGTTGACCTACAAGGCCACCTTCCAGACCAGATGTTTGATTCCCAAAGCTTGTTTCAGAGTCTCTGCATATCAATTCTACTTTACACAGCACAACCAGACCCTAGATTCAATTACAACGAGCATGTTTCAGCCAAGTGCCTGCTGGGACACAGGTGCTTTTGGGAAAAGCAGGGCAAACGCGGCCAGCATATGACACAGGAGCAATGGTTCCGTTCCTACTGTAACCACCGAAATTGCACACAAGAATAATAGAATTCCTCTTGCCTGCCAGGTGCCATGCTAAGACTGGAGATTTAATCTCATCTAATCCACACAATAGCCACACAGGGAGACACTATGACTGTCCCTGTTCTGTAGGTCAGAAAATCCAGCCCTAGAGAGGATAATTACCTGACCCTAGTTTCTGCACTTGGTAAGGGTCCTCTGCACCGCTGTGCCACTGTGCTGGGGAGACTGATGCATGGGAGGAAACAGGGAGAGAGGAGCCCTCCTCTCTGAAGGGAGAGACTCTGCTGTCTGCACTGCTTTCAGCTCTGCCTGGGCTGCTGTTGCACTGCTCCTTGGCTGCTTGTCCTCTTTGGAGATGTGTTGTCATCAGTTTGGAAGGTCTGTTGGCATCCTCTAAGGTCACCCCCATGCTGAGCGACCCTGGGACCCACTGCCAGCAATAACACAGGCTCCTTTCAGCCTCTGCTCAGCCTCTCTGGTGTATCTCTTCTCCTCAGATAACCCAGAGCAGGGAGGGCGTCTGCCCTTCATGGTAAAAGCCTTAAATGCTCAGATCATAAAAATACGCTCCAGGCATAACACCCATCTATATTTGGCCTTTTCGTGCTGGGTGACAATCTGACAGCTGGATTAGTGGTGGGGCTGTTATTAAGTCATCCCTGCAAATCAGGGCACAAAACACGTACTTTAAGATGAAGCAGATTCTTGCCCGTTGGATAGTTATTAGTAGCCAGATATACACAGTCATTAAAAATGTGTTTTCTTTTTTGTTTGTTTTGTGAGATCTGCATAATTTCCCGTGCTTTTCCAACTGTAAAGAATGCCAGGATGAGCTTTTCAACCAGTTAATGGTCCACCACCATTAGACTTCACAGCCTTTCTGGGCAGCTTCCACGTCAGGTGCAGCTTTGTGTCACGGCCGCCTCCACAGTTTGTCACATGTCACCGGGGAGGGGGGAGAGTGTGCTTGCCATTAGCCCGCACCCTCTGCACCATGCTCCTCAGAAAGGGACAGTAGTCTTTGCTCCCAAGGTTCGAGGTCTCCCGGGGCAGCCTTGCTTGTCCCTTTTAGTCAAGGATGCCACAGGGCAGTGTTCCACGCTCAAAATCTGGAGAATGCCAGTTTAAGTGAAAAAACAGAGAAACAAAACATTTCTTTACTGCAGAAATTCTCAGTGTCATTAATATTCTAATGTCACTCAATGTCCCCAAGAAGGGACTGTAGGGCAAAGCTTCCCAAACTTTTTAGGGGTTGGAATCCTTTACCTGGAGATCACTTACGGTGTTAGTGTCCCACAGAAACACTTTGAGAAATCACGAGTAGCCATATGTTCACCATGTATTATGGATGGATCCCATCTCAGCCTGCTGCCAGGGGCTCTGCATACATTTTCTCACTTACTAATCATCAAAGCCCAAACAGTGGGCCCTATTGTCACCACTTTACAAGCACAGCAAATGAGGCTTCGAGAATTTCAGTTATGGGCTCAGGGACGCATGCCAGGAGAGGGTAGCGCAAGGACGGGGACCAAAGGCTTTGAATCCTAACCTTACGTTCTTTTTCCTTATGAAACTTTCTTTTTTTAAATGAATGTTTAAAGTGCAGAAGAGAACATGACAAACACCTACCCTTCTACCGTGAAAAATTAGTAATTTTTAAGTTTGGTCATATTTGTTTTCAATCATTCTTTTTTAAAATAAGTGAAATGTTGCAGAGACATCCTGGTCATTTCTGAGCAGACTGCTTCCCTGTTATCAGTGACTGCAGCGCAGGGCCGGAAGAGGCAGCCAGGCTGGGAGGGGCCGCAGCGCGGGCTGCTCTTGGCTCTCTTGCCCATCCACAAAATATTTCTGCTCACTTACTTTTCATTTCTTCAGAGTCTTCTTGAGTTCTATTCTAAATCTGAGGCACAAAGAGAATATTTTAAAATAATGTGACAAGCGAAACCTGAGGTCAGCCACCAATACATTGGTGGACAGTCAAGAAAGGCCTCCCCATTCCGGCTTCAAAGCAGCGAGCAGCGCCTGAGTGGGTTTTCGCAGGCGGGCCAGAGGCTGGATGTGTTGGAGCAGCTGGCAGGAGTAGGTGTTTACCTTGTGACTCCGCACGGTTGCCGAGGATACGTGTTCCCCCCATGGGGACACAGATGGCCCTATGTCCAAGGGCGCTCTGCGTGCAGGCACTCCAGACCACCATCCGAAGGCAAAACTCCCTGCCATCCTCTTCACTCCATCAGCTTTTCTCCATGGCAGGGGTCCCTATGTGAACATTGTCATGATTTTACTTGTTTCTTGTCTGTCTTCTCCATTAGAACATAAGCTCTCTTGGGGGCGGGTCTTGTCTGTTTGTCACGAAGGTCCCCCTCACCTGCCCTTCTCTGCCCCAGCTCATTGGAGAGGGTTAAGTGTTTCTGGAGAGGGTGAAAGGAGCCAGAAAAATAATGAAGTGAGAATAAAGCAGAAAAATATTGAAGATTTGAAGGAACCAAAGAAGAATGAAATCTGACATCAAGGACTATTAGCTTATGACACTGAGGGGAAGAGAAGAAGGTACTCCTGCTGGTGTCATTCCACAAGGAGTATTTTTTCATAGGATGTAAATTTTTACATTCAGGAGAAGAATTAAACTCACATGCACCAGCGAACAATGTTTTTTGGTGAAGAATCCTGCTGCTGATCGCAAGAGGGAGGGACAAGGAATAGGGTTCCCTCTCTCCCATCTTCGGGGTGCAGTGAGAAATGTGTGGTGACTGGAGGTGGTTAATCAAAAAGGTGTACTAATCTTCTCTGCTATGGTAACATACAGTTCTCAGCTCTCTGTGATTTGCAGCAGCAAAGATATACACTTCTCTTGTATGTGACTCTGCTGGGCTCCATTCCTTTGGTCACCCAGAGTGTCCTACAACTCAGTTCTGATACTGTTTACCAGGAGACAGCATCCGATCCCACCGGTTAAGGGTTCAGTCCTACCGACTGCCGCTCCCCACTTCAGAGGCCAATCCCAAGTCCAGGTTGTCACTTGTGCTTCTCACTGACCTGCTGCAGAGCAGAGGTTCCAATGGTCCTTTCTTGGGTTTGATTAATTTTCTAGAGCAGTTCACAAAAATCTGAGGAGCATTTTACTGACTAGATGACTAGTTTATTATAAGAGGGTATGCCTCAGGAACAGCCAGATGGAAGAGATGCATAGGGCAGGGTTTGGGGAAAGGACATGGAAATTCCATGCTCTCTGAGCAAACCCCTCCTTCCAAAGTGCCAAGGGTTCACTTCAACCTCCAGACCCTTTCTCCTCGCCAGAGGTGGGATAGTGGGCTGAACAGTGAAAGTTTCAGCTCTCTAATCACACTGGTTAGGTCCTTTAGCATCCAGCCCCATCATTAGGTGAGTTCCAGAAGTTACCTCATTAACATAAAGAAAAATATATTTTATCACCCTCAACACTTAATGGCAATCCAAGAGTTTTTAAGAGCTCTGTACCAGGAAGGGGACAAGACCAATATGTGTTTCTTATTATCAATCACAATATCACACAGGTTTTCAGCTAGCATCCGAGGCATGCAGAGTGAGGAGAGGAGAGTAGAACTGATTCCTAGGCGAAGCTGTTGAAGTGGATACAATGAGAACCCCAAATGCAGTGTTTCAACCCAGAGAGAAGTTGATTTTTCTCTCCTAACAGTCGAGGTGTGGGCGCTCCATAGCCTGGGCTGGGTCTGCACCACAGCTCCTTCAGGGGTCTGACTCCTGTGATCTGGTCACCCTGTCATCTCTTTGGCTATTGTCCTTGTCCACACAAGGGCAGAACTCGCTGGCCAGCACCACGTCTGCTTCCCAGCCAAAGGAAAGAGCAAGGGGCAGGGGCCTGCCCTGCATTTGGGAGATCAGGGCAGACGTACAGGCATAGGCCCAAGGATTTTTGTCAGAATATTTCCAAGTCATTAATCAAGCAATCAAACTGAAAGGTAAAAGATATTCTGACCTAGTACTTTGGCAAACATACCTTCTAAACTGCCTAGAAAATCTGCAAGTTTAGAACTCTCAGACTCCTCGGAACTCTATGCTGGTTTAAGCAATGCAGAGGAAATTAGCACCTGGCCCTGAGCCTCCGGCCAGCCACACTTTGCTCCCTGATTCCAGTGCCATCTGTGCCGCAAGTATGGCTTGTACAAAAGTGTGCACACTCCTTTGCCCATACACCTCCCCTCATGCAGCGGTTCCTCAATGACCCCTCAGTTCTCCTGGTGGCACAGCCCATCCTCAGGGGGACGGATCCACAGAAGAAGCTTATTCAGGCTCTGAAAACTTGCTTAGACACATTTGGGCATGGAAGAAGGAGAACATGGAGGTGGCCATGTCCCCTTGGTCCTGAAGAATGTTCACCCAGGGGGCGGAACACAGCCAGAGAGGGACCTTCAGGGAAGGCACTCCTCCTGCCGGGGTCTCAGAGTGGTACCAAGTACAAATAATTTTTATTTTTGAAATTTGATGTAAAAGTTGGCCACATAGCTTCTGCTCACATTTATTTGGCCAGTACCTTGTCATATGGCCACACCTAGCTGCATGGGAGGCTGGGAAATGGCATCAGTCTCTAACTGAGCAGCTAAGCCTTGGAAAGGGCATTACATTTCTAAAATGGAAAAGAGGAGAATGGATAATGGGGTTCAATTGTGGCATATAAGACTAGTGTATAACAGGAGGGAAGGACTCATAATTTTCAGATGAAAATAATAAAAAGTGGGTGAGGGGTAACAATTGCGGTTTTGAATACTGAGATTGAGAGCAGCTCTTTAGTGATACATCAGTATATCTCAATTCATTCTGACATACATCATATTTTGTAACCAATAATAAAATACAATATTCTGTGAGTGACTTTTTTCTTTTGCTCTAAGGTTAGTTTCAAGTTATCTCAATTAATTCTTATCCACTTTTGTGATAGATATAGGGATGGAGTAACAGCTATTATATATAACCCATGGCTGATATTATTCATACTATAGCCAGGTGTGAGCTTCTATGTCTGATGTACTGCCAACTCTTATGACAATTATAAATTACTTTCGGCTTCTACTTCTCTACAAAAGTAAGGAGTTCAGTCAGCATCTGGATATGCTCATGAGAGTATGTCTCATAAATGAACATCATGTGGTATATGTATCATTATAGAAAAATAATGGAAATGAGTGGCATAAATTGTGTTCAAATAGCATTGAAATTTTAACCCAGGAAGTATGTGTATTAAGATAGAGTTAATGTCTTGAATAGGACAATGATATATAACAATGAGTAGGTGCATTCTTCAAAAGAAACACATACAGTGGAATAGAGAGTAGCACTGAATGCCAATAAGATGCATTTCTGTGTGTAAAGCCATGGATATGAAGTTGCAAGTTCAATGGCCATTATTTGAATGAGGATATAAGAAGGGGGCAGATTAAGGGGGTGTGGGTGAGGAAATTGGAGGGAGGTGGTCAAAAGTTACAAACTTCTAGTTAAGAGGTAAAGAAGCCTTAGGGATATAATGTGCAGCACAGTGACTATAGTTAACACTGCTGCGTGGTATATTTGAATACTGCTAAGAAGGTATATCTTTAAAGTTCTCATAAGGAAAACGATTTTTTTCTTTCCTTGTTTTTGTATTTATACAAAATGGTGGACATAAACTGAACATAGTGTGGTAATCATTTTGCAGTGTCAGTCAAGTCACTAAACTACACATCTAAACTTGTACAGAACACTGCTTGTTGACTAGAGTTCAATAAAGCTGAAAGAAAAAAATCAGAAGGGCAAGTCCAATGGTTTAGTTATTTAAGTTTACTACAGAAACACAGCAGACAGCAGGATGGATGAGCTATCATAATACAAATTACACACACACACACACCCCAGCACAGCAACACGGAGTGGTGATGAGGTCCCTCCGCTGCTCAGACCTCGACAGGGAGGCTCGGACTGTTCAAAGCAGACTGTTAGGCAAACCTCTGATCACCATGTGGACAGGGTGAACTCCCTCGGGAATCAAAAGAAATAATTGGGGAAATGGTTACTATGGATTTGATGTCAACCAAAAGTCAAAAATCAACTGGTAAAGTAAAAATGAGTCTGGGAAGCAAGTATCTTAGGATAAAATTAATAATAATGGAGAGAATACTGGTTATTGACAGGTATGTAGAGACACTAGAAAGTTGAGAGAAATGACAGCTATAATACCAGACTCAGATATTAAAAAACAAAATCCAACTAAAAGGGGATAGGACCCTCTCTAAAACTGATTTCTGGCAAAACAGCCATGAAGATCTTGATGAGGAAGACAAGCAGAGCTATGGGAAGCAACCCTTTCTGATTCCATATGGAGCTTTCTGAGCTTACCTTCAAAAGGAATGTGTAGAAGGAAATAAGTGGGTCATGTAAACAAGGACAAATATGAAAAGTGGGATGCAAAAATTGATGCACGCGTCTGCCAGAAGAGTGTCATGGCTGTATTCCAAAACCACTGAGCATTATAAAATAGAAATCCATCAGCTGGCCGACAGAACAGCGGAGGAGGCGTGGAGGGTGACAGAGCTGGGGTCGGGCCCAAGGAGGGCTTTTTATGTGACGGTGGAAACACGAACTTGGAAGAGCCCCCACCGACCTGTTCTTGTACCCATGAGCTCGTTTGTTCTTGTTTTAGGTTCCACATATAAGTGAGAACCTAGTGTTTGTGTTTCTCTGTCTGACTTACTGCACTGAGCATAATACCCTCTAGTTCCATTCATGTTGTCACAAGTGGCAGGATGTCATTCTTCTTATGGCTTAATAATATTCCATTTTCTTTATGCATTCATCCATCCATCCATTAATGGAAAAATAATGCCACAATGAACATGGGGGTGCATATATCTTTTCAAGTCATTTGATGTATTTTTAAAACATTTTTCTTTCAAAAACTATCTAACAGGTTTATTGTTTTTATTTGGATTGATTTAGTTGCTTAGAAACTACATTTTTTATTATAAACTCTCAAAGTTATGTATTTTCTACAATCCTGTGTCGTATTTCATATTTAAGCAGAATCTATTCACCCTAGAAGAAAGACCACCTTGATGTGTTTGGGTTCATTTAGTGAAAGAAAAAAAATGCTCTTTGAAAGATTTCTCAGACTTTCAAGGAAAGTTTAATAAGTGTTCTGAAGGTCACTATTTAACAAATGTTTTACATGGATTGATACATATTGGTCCTGTTTCCCATGGTGTATTTTAATCACATTCTAACTCAGACAGGTGGTTTTCCTCTCTTTTCCCAAGGTTGAAGTCTTTGGCTTTAATTCTCTGTATTAACATAATAATTAATTTCTGGAAAGTATGTATAGACATTTCAGGATTAAAATCCTATGTAGAAGTAGAAAAGTTGTTTTTGCTAGCTCAAACTGCTGTTCTTGATTTATGTGATACTAGAGTATAGGGAAAGCCTCAGGCCAAAATAAAGAATGTGTGGACATACACACAAGCACACACCCACACACAGAGTGGCACACACCCTGTATTCCCAGAGATTTAAAGCCACTAAAAACAGAGGGTACTGGTCATTTTTAATTACAAAACACAAGACACATTTCCAAAATTACAGGGTTTCCCCTCCCAGGGAGGCTTGGGAAAGTTGATTTGGGTCCCACTGATCTATAATATGGGGCATGCATTATTACCCTCAATGCTTTGATTCTCTTGGGAGTGTGACAGTTTTGAACTTGGCACTGGTAAAATTGTATACACTTCGAGCCAGTAGTGGAAACTGAGCCTCATGAGAAGAAACAATGATGAAACAGCAATCCTGCAATGAGGGAGAAGACAAAAGTAATGGCGTCTCAGATATGAACACATGACAGTCACTTCCACCACTTTTGCTTCTCCAGAATAAACACTGGATCAGTGCATACCATTTGTTTTTATCCTTTAAAAATAATGGCATTTATGGTCATAAAAAACTCACAGAAGGCATCGGAGATGATTTGGAGACTCTGAATTTTTCTTTATTAGCTCTTGATGTGGTGTGTAGTTCCAGCCCCCAACCTCCCCAGCATTGTTCACAGAATTCTCCACAACATCACTGAACTCCAATTTCAGCCTCTTCCGGAATCTGACGGTCCCAACCAAAATCACCATCAAGAACTATCATTAATTAGTGTTGAAATGAATCTTACTCCCTTTAGCCTTGTATGCTTTCTAAAGTCTATTGATCTGAGTGAATAGTAGCCTGATCACATGAGCCTGATTATGATCTGGCTTCTGCCTTGGTATGCTGCAAGTACACCTGTTCCCCACACTGGAGCTAGAATCCTTCCCTGGAGACTAATCTTAATGCAGTTCATTTGGCTATGACTCTGACCCTTTGCACAGCTCTCCTCCCAGACCTTCTGCCCACCTCACATGCTCATCACCTGAGATGGGGGGCCTGTTACCTTACTACCTCTCTACTTAGCAACAAGGCACTATCACCCATGCCACGACCCTCCTTACATTGCCCACCATTTTCTAAAATTTCTTATAAAACTGTTGTTAGGTCTGAGCCAGCACACTATGTTCACGCCTCCCTGGACACTGCGAAAGGCAGCGGGCCCCCTTGGGGACTGGCTCCCAGAGCCTTGTTTGTGCTCCTCCCCTCCCTCTCTTGGTCTCAGCTAGTTCATGTCTCCTTCCTCACCTGAAATTGAGATCCCTGGCAATCTCATGGCCAAGTCTCTATAGGTTAGGACAGAGTGCCAGAGCAGGACTGCTAAGTCATATATGTGAACCCTTCCAATTTGGGTTTTTAAAGACTTCCATGACAGAACAAGCAAACAATGCTATAACTTTGTAAAATGCCATATTTTCCTTATTTTGACCCAAGTGATAACTGGCTTTTAAATTCTGAACCCAACCAAATAATTCACTATTTTGGAGGGATATCAACTGTGACCACCCTAGGTCAGCTCTGCGGTGCAACTGTTCATAGCTATGAGCAGTGGAAGGCTACTACTGACTTGAGAGCAGCTTGGCTTCAGTGTACTTTCAAATGCTTCAATTTGAGAAATGGAAACAGCCCTTGCAAAATCTCCTTCAGTCTCTTCCATTTGTATATACAGCCATTAGTAATTATTTTTCTTTTGTAACTTATTATTTTGAAATAGTTTAAAAACTCAGAAGTTGAAAAATAATAAAGAGAGTTTCTGTGTACCCATCTCCCTGCTCCCCTCAATGATAATAACCATAGCACACTGTCAAAACCAGGAAATTGACACTGGTTCAATTCAATTAACTCAGGTAAGACTTGGTTATATTTCACTTTAGTTGGTATTTAAGCATCTATTGTACGATAAGTTTATGGAGCAGATAAAAATACCTTTCAAAAAGCAGTGTCCTAATTACTAAAAATATGCTTGACACAAAGTTAATGCAGTCCCCCCTGTTCCCATCCCAAGTTAAAATAAAACCTGCTTCCTTTCAGTTTTCACAAGTAGGTCTAATCATTTGAGACAATTCTTTCCCTTTCTGCCCCTCCTTCTCATCCTCTCTTCTCAGTTTGGTTTTGCTAATACCTAAAACTACCTACCTACTCATCTCTTTTCTCTCTCCTGCTCTTCTTTTTTCATCTTCTTATAGGAAGAGACCAGACTGATCTTGCAGAGTTGGACTGGACTTGTCCACAGGGAGTGTATCAGTCAGCATACAGTCTGAGCTGCTATAACAAAACACCCCTGAAATACAGATGTTAGCAGGTGACCCTGGGTGGGAAGGCAGTGTTTCTCCAGAAGGTCACCAGGGTCCTAGTTTTCTTCTGCCATGTCATTCCCTTGGGTATGGACTTTGCTGCATAGGGAATGAAGCACAAACAACTTTCTTTCAAGAATGTGATGCAGAAGTTACATACATGATTTCTGACTACATCCCCTTGAACAGAACATAGACAATGGCCCCCTACTTAGTTTCAAAAGAGGCTAGGAATTGTAGTCTTTGGCTAGGTAGCCATAGGCTCTATTAATTCAATTACTAAAAGAAAGAAGGAAAGAATAGATAGTAGGAGCTAATTAACCATCTCTGGCACAGAGAAAATGCTGAATTGGGGGAAAACAGGCTTTTTAACCATTTAAACTAGTTCTGGTAGCTAAATAAAGGCATCAATAGCCTCTGGTGGCAGTTTGCAAGGGTGCATCCACAGGTTCCAAGGCAAAATTGCAGAGGGCCAATTTGATCCCTGGCACTCTACTAGCGACAACCAGTATAAACAGCTAAGTAGGCTTTAGGCTATAACAAATCAACAATTTCCTTACGCTGCTCCCACCTTTTCTATATAAAAATCTCTTCCCTAGTTCCTGCCCAAGGAATGCTCCTAATCACTTGTTTTCCACAGGTGTTTTTATGGAAAACAAAGGGCTTGCTTTTCATCAGGAGAAAACGAGGAAACCCTTTACCTTTCCTTTGAAATCTTCCCCAGCTTGCCTTTTGATCCATGTCCCCAGGTAGGACCAAATGCTGTTGCTCCCTCAGGGTTCTGTTCTTTATTCAAATATGGCATTAATCACATGGAGTTATAGTTAATTATATAAGTAAAGACCTGGCTCCCCAGTGAGATTGTGCTACTGTCTGGAAAGATACCACAATAATTAAGAGAAGTCTCTGGCCTCAATGAACTCATAAGCTCAAGCTTCTCAAAAAATGTCACAAGAATTACAAGATTCTTTGAGAACTAAGTTTCCTGCTGGTCAGGCTTGTGTTCCCACCCCAACGTGGACAGATGGCACCAGCATTACCCTACCTCATCCTCGGGAACAACATGAATTGTCATCTTGAAGGTCCGATGTAACTAACATTCACAGTCAATAGCTATTTCCTGAGCACCTACCAAGACTGAAGTGAGGTGGGGTAGGGATTCAATGCTGAGTGAGATAAGCTCCTTGACTTGCAGGCAATTGCAGACTAGAGGTAAGTGTGCCTATTGTCATGATACCTAAAGGCTCTGCTTCTACTGTCCTCTCTCTATTCCTACGAGTCTATGGTCTTACAATTTTGAGTCCCTGTCATCTGCACGTGAAAAACATGCCCAGGCTAGTTCACTAGTATCAAGGGAAGGATGAAGAAACTGGAACAAAGCTAAACTATCCTGGCCAAGCACAGGCAAGATAACTGACACACAACTTACGAGTAGCTCCTTGAGAAGAAATGATGGTCACTTTAAGCTACCGAGTTGGAGGTTGTTTGTTATGCAATGAATCTAAGCAGATACCTATGATGTTGTACTCTATTCCCTATTCACAGTTAGGTCTTTGATAGTTATCCTACAGGTGGCTAACTTTGAATGTTCAGACACAACCTTTCTTTTGTTTCTCCCATTATGACCCCTGTGGATATTAAAATTTACAGGACATAAGAAATGCTGCACAGATTTGTATACACAACTCATGTCACACTTCACAGACAAGTTTTCAAGGGTAATTTTGATTAAATGAGATTTCCTATTTACTCACTGATTTTAGAACCTAACCCCAATTATAGGGGCACTCAATTATTTGTCAATATTTGGGTTGTAAGCTTCTACAGGGCAGGGATTGAATTATATTTATCTCTGTGTCCATCCACCCCCACTCCACTCTCACGCTAGTTTGGTGTTTGTTTAGTTGGCTTGTTTTGCAGTTATTAAGTATCTCTTTGCATAGGGCAGCATTTCTAGAGAGTTCTGGGGACAGTTTGTTGCTTCCAGAGCCTTGCAAGCTGAGGTGTGTAAGCAGTCATTCTAACATGTATGCATGTTCTTTTTAATTGGAAAATTAAAACAAGGCCAGGAAACTCCAGTCTCTGGGGAGCATATTTCTCTTGCCAGTTAAAGCAGCACAGTTTTCTTCATTTCTGACTGCCAATCAGGTGCAAATTGGAAACAGGATACTTTAGAAAAATGTTGCCTCCCTCAAATTTCATCACACAGCTGCTCTCAGCTCATATACCCTGACAATTACAAAGTGCCCCATGGACTGCTGTACTTGAAGGAGGCACGTTCAAAGTTCTGGCCTAGGAACTGGAAATCTTCCCTGGGAGACCTGACTAAAGTTCCCATTCTTGCTGCAGGAGGCTACAACCCATTTCTCTTCTCCAACCTGCCCACTGTGTGATCTAGGTCAACATGGTCAAGCTTCTCTGTTTGTCCAGCTGGACATTAGGGATAATGATATCCAATTGCCTCTCCAGGGTAGTGAGGAGTTCAACTATCAATCACTTTGAGGCCCTTGGTTGAAAAGTGCCAAGAAACATAGGCAAGATAGAAAAACCCCTTTGGCAGAAAAGGAGGAGCAGGGTGACAGAAAAAGCTCCACAGCAAACCAGCCACTCCCCTCCACCCTTTAGATGCCTCGGGCATTCACCAGACACCAGGCCACCTTGTCCCAGTGGCAGCCACCCTTATTTTCTTACCTCGCAGCCCCTCTCTTTTGACTTTCAGTAAGACAGGAAGTACCCCCCAACTATGCCCCGCATCCTGGGAGTGAAAGGGGGACTCTCAGCAGAGCAGTAGTTCTCTCCAGCAATCTTTCTCAGACTTCATCTCTTTCCTCAGTCTCACAGACTGGGCATTGGTGGTCAATGAAGGGAAAACCGTTGTTTTCCACAACCACTTTTTGCAAGTCCTGCCTGGCGGTCTCATATTCCAATTGGAATGTGGCAGCTCTAGCTTGAGTCAGCCAAACTGAAACAAGAAATACTCAGTTTTACCACCCTGTTATTTTTCTGGTAAACTGTCAGCTGTTAGTCACTTGATACATTTTGCCGAGTGAACCAATATTGCTATCTCTTTTTCCATAGTTTGTTTTGTTTTGTTACTGTGTTTTGACTCCCCAGCTAGATTTTAAGCTCCTCTAGGATGGAGATTATGCCTTGCACAAAGCTGGAACTCAGTGAGTTCCACGTTATTCAAAGTGTGGTCCTGGAACCACTTGTGTCTAAGTTACAGGAATGCTTGTTTAAAATGCAGGATCTGGCATCCGTATCGTAATGGACTTGTAGCAAGGCTCTGTATTGTAAATGAGTTCTTCCAGGCATGTGTATTTATACCAGAACCTGTCCTGAGCAAGAGAGAGTGAAATATGTGGGGACTGGGGAAGAAGGCAAAGAGGACTGACGGAATGGCCTTGCTGAAGGTTGTAGTGACAGTTACGTGAATGGGTCTCAGAAGAAGTTGTCATTGTCAGAAATGCAACAGTTTTCCTTGCTTTCTTTTTCTATCTGAAAGAGCCATTTGTACTTCACACTGTTGAAGAAACAAATAAACCATTCCATATTTATCACAGCATATATAGGAGAGTCAGTGTACTTTTGACAGTTCTATCATGCTTCCAAATGTTACATTTTTTTCTTTTCTGTATTTTGAGAAAAGTACTGTCTAGCCCACCTTCCAGTATACAATCTCCCTAAAACACCAAATTTATTATTGAAGGTTTTGATTTCTCGGCAATTCCCTTCTATTGTTCTTACATCCAATGTCCTGCATGCATACAGTAAAAACTCCATAAAGTTCCAGTCTACCATCAACAGTTCAGTGTTTTGATGAGCAACTCAGTATTAGGTGAGAGTAGAAACTCAAAGCATTAAGTGTGAGTGTCATAACAAACTGTCTTTGTCTTAAGATTTTTGTTGAGAAAAGGACAAAGAATTATGCGGAGAGACAGAGACTGTAAATGGGTGAGGTAATTAGAAACACCTGTTAGGTAGACCATACTAATATTTTTGTAAGAATAATTATAATTTCAGTTATTTTCCCAATGCTACAGAATTTTGTCCTGGCTCCTACTGTTAAAATATGCATCTGGCAATCATAAGTGAAATGTTTTTCTCTTGTTAAACTCATCTTAAATGTTGGAAGGAACTTCATTTTATTAGGGGAAATTTTATTGCCATTGTCCGGAGTGATGAATACCTGCCTTAAAGTGAACAAGGATTCCCCAGTGGAAATGTTTCACTGTTACAAACTGGAACATTCAAGATTCACGAAATGAAGTTCAGCACGAGTGGAGATCCATTTCTCCCCACCGACTCTCTTGATCTTTTTGGCCCTCTGCAGCAGATCATATCAAATTCTTCGGATTTAGCCTCATGTATCAGTTGGTAGAAAGAACACATAGAAGATTGATTGCTGACTCTGTAGTGCTATACACAATGGTGATGCTATATATTTGGACCTCTCCCGGAAGTCAAACTTTGGAGTCTCTGAGCCTCTCCCAGTAGATGAGAATATGAAAACAACAGAGAAAATCTACAAAACCAAAAGTTGGTTCTTAGAAAAGATCAACAGAATTGACAAAACTTTAGCTAGAACTAACAAGCAAAGAATGAAGACTCGAATTATTAAAATGAGGAATGAAAGAGGTGATACTGGTACTGACCTTACAGAAATAAAAGGGGTTATAAGGAAATACTATGAATAATCAGATTATCTGGATGAAATTGAGAAATTCCTAAAACCACAAAAATTGACCCAAAAACCAGAAAATGTAAATAGACCTATAACAAGTGAAGAGACGTGACTCAGTAATTTCAAAATTTTCACCAAAAAAAATCCCAGGCCCAGATAATTTACCACTGAATTCTACTAACAACGCAAAAAAGAATTAATACCAATCCTTCAGAGTTCTTCCAAAAAATAGAAGAGGAAATAGTTCCCAACTAATTTGGGAAGACAGTATAATCCTGTTACCAAGGCCAGACAAAGACATCACAGAAAAAGAACACTATGGATGAATACACCTATAAACTTAGAAGTAACAGTTCTCAACAAAATATTAAGTGAATCTAGCAACATTTACAAATATATATGAGTATATAACATGACCAAATAGGATTTAACACAAACAAAAGTGCAAGTTTGCTTTAACATCTGAAAATCAATTAATGTAATATGCCGTATTAATAAAGGACGAAAAGCACACAATATCTCAATAGTTGAAGAAAAAGTATTTGACAAAATCCAACACCCTTTCATGATAAAAAAATGCATCAAACTTGTAATAGAAGAGAACTTCCTCAAATTGATAAAGCATCTACAAAACACTGACAGGTTTTGGGGAAATCTGTTAAAGGGCAATTGATAACTAATATAGATTTTGGTACATGGAGGTCAGGTGCTCCTTCAACAAAATCAAAATGTAGGAGTAACTTTGGAATTGGGAAGTGGGTGGAAGCTGAAAGAACTTTCAGGAAGGTGTGCTAGCAAAAACCTAAGATACCAGTATTCAGTGTTAGCTATTCAGTCTAGCCCACTGGATTTAGAGGATGCTACTAGAAAGGACTTATACAGAAAGAAGAAAATGGCACTGGAACAAAGAGGATCCTTGTCAAGCAACAGCAGAAAGTTTGCCAACACTAAACTCTGGAAAGTAGAAAATGTGCCCATTTAACTGGGTAATCAAGGTAGAAGATTTCCAGGCAGAGTGCTGAAGGTGCCTACTGTTTCTCCTTCTTGCTTACATTTAAATGCAAAAGGAAAGAGATACAATCGAGGAAGGATTGTAAAGCAACAAAAGTCTAGACTTGCAGGTTTTGAAAATTCTCAGTTTCTTCTAGACAAAGAATAAAATTAAGAAATGGCTTTGGGGTAAACATAGTCTATTGCAGCAAGCCACAATTTGTTACACCAACTGATAACATATAATTTCCATCACAGTCAGAATAAAATCTCTAATTCTTTAACCCTGGCCCTGAAAATTCCCCTCCCTCTACCTATCCAACTAACTGACTCCTGTACTACTATGCTCCCACCTCTCTGGGCTCCAGCCAGACAGAATTTCTCTCTCATTCCTGAATATACCCAGCTATCCTCCCCCCAAGTGACTTTGTATTTCCCATTTCCTAGATTTCAAATGTTCTCCTCCCAATATGTTCATGACTGGCTTTTTCTTATTATTCAGTCCTTCCCTTTGAATTTAGATTAAATGTATTAAGATCAAACACAGAAGGAAGGATTGAATGGACAGGCAAAGTTTCCCTAAGGAGACAACATTTCAGCTGTGGTCTGAATAACAAGAAAGAGTTATTAGTATCATTCAATTGTTGGTATTACTTTTAATTTATTGATTTGTTTATATTTTAATAGTCTCTATATCCCATCAGAAATGTAAACTGCATGAAAGACATTATCTTGCTTGTTTACCACTATATCCTCAATACTTACAATAGTTCCCTATACATAGTAGGAACTCAGTAAATGTTTGTTGAATTAACAAGTGAATGAATAATTAAATGAATGCCTAGTTTAGGTAACTAGGTCTAGATCCCACAACTAAAAAGTGATGAAACTTAACCCATGCCCTTAACCACTTGCCTCAATTATTTCAACATTTCCATTAAAACTGATGTTAATTGATTCAGATCTCTACACATAGACACATTTTTCCAATCTATTAACAGAAACTCACAATATGTCTAGAACAAAATAGCATTATAAAGTGTTAGTTCAGGAAGCTCCTATTTTATTGACAATATGGCCAAAATCTGAAAAAGTGTTACAATTTCCTCTGATCTTCCCTTTCTACACATTTTCCACAGAATTTTTCTTTCTTTTGCCAGACTCAGGTAAGTAAGGGTTTGGTACTTCATCATTTCTCCCTTTCTTCCTCTAAATACTTTCACAGAAAGAAATATGACCAAAGAAAAGCCCACCACAGGGAATGCAAACATGAAGGGGCCATATGGAACCGAGTGGAAGCCATTAGAGTCACTTCATCTTGTTTGGATGGTAAAATCAGTCTGGCAAGTGCAGTCATGACACGAACTCATTGCCACATGCCAGTGAGTGCTCTGGCCTGGTGATTATTTTTGTTAACTCCATCTGCCTGGCATTACTAGAGCCTCTGACAGCACGTGGAACATTGAAACAGTCTCATCTTGGGGGGGAGAATCCAAGCACTTGCATTACTGGGTTACCCTAGGGCTTATAGGGGTCTTTTCCAGCTGAGAGTTCTGTTTTGATCTCAGTGGGAGTGAAGTCCATTACTCTCTCTGGGATGGCCCTACTGGCTCACTTGGCAACCTTTAAACATTTTAGGTACATATTTTGAAAGCTTTCTTGAGCCAAAGAGGTAAGAGACATAAATAGTAACCAGCTTTGAAAACTGGACAAATTGTGGCTCATTCATCAGTCTTTTAATGGTGAGCCTTATTTCACCCATAATAATCCCTTAAAACACACACACACACACACACACACCACCTCTTTAATAGTGACATTTGCAAATTAGCAAAAAATCCCACAAATGCTGTAGATGCTTTTCATATTTGTATCTTGCTAGCCTACCTTCTTAATTTCTTGGATTTTTTCTTATTTAAAATTTCTTTGCATATTATGTGCTCAAACTCAAGTAGAAATGGTTCTTTCCAGGGCAGTAGTAAACAAGGAGTTAGATAGACAAGAAGGCTAAATTGAGTAAAAATTAATAGTGAAATACTTCCTATAGATTCATGTATCCCCCAAGTCTCAGTCTTCGCTTGAATGTTCACCCCAGCTCACCCAAGCCACAAACTGCAGTGCTAGTTGGAGTTACGGTGGGAGATGGCAATGTAGTGTCTACACATGGATACACCCAAATCATCAATGTCTAATACCTACTGGACTCTGTCTGGAGCAATAGTTTAGTACCAAATCATTTTGGAATATTTGGCCTCAAATCCTTCCTGGAATAAATTGAGAGATGGTGATATTTAAATTTGTTTTGTAACTGTTGCTAAGCCTTTATGGTATCTATTGAAAAGATGAACTGATATATTGGAGAGGGTGGGCTAACTCAAAGAAATCTGAGGCAGTGTCCCTGTGCTGCCTAATGGGTACAAGGCCCAGACCCCTGCCATCAGAAGAATCTCAATAGCTTGATCTGGCATATTCCCTAGGGGATTTTAGGTTAACCTGGTCCCATATGCCAACAAGCTGCCACAGCTATCAATTTGTTCTCAGGTCAGGCTACATAGATTTCATTAGCCCCACATGGAATTTTCAAAGCCCATAAGCCCACCACCTGTACAAGAAATTTCAGGTCTTTTCAGGCCTCTCAACTACTAACAATTATGAAAATGCCATTACCTGTTACTGTTCATGAAAAGCCTGTAAGTTTAAAAAGGTTGCATTGTGTGGTGGACATTCACTGGCCTAGGAATTAGGCAATGTGTATTCTGGTCCTCTGCTGAATTATATTACCTGTGTAGGCTCAGGCAAACCCCAAACCTCTATGAGACTTAGTGTCCTCATCTTTAAAATGGAGACAATGTAATATCTGCTCTCCCAAACACACAGGTCAGGATTAAAGGAATTTGAGCATATGAAACAGTTCTAAAAATGTGTGTTCCAGAGGAAAGGCATCATTGTGATTCGTATCAGCTTACAGTTTACTTTAGGTGATTTATGGCACCAGCCAGAGAAATTTTAAATACTCTTCCCCATTCTACATGTGCTGCTGGAACTGTTAAGAGTATATATATTAGCGGTTCTCAGAGGGAGTTGAATCTGCCATATAAGTGACATTTGGCAATGTCTGGAGACAGTTCTGACTGTCATCGCTGTTGGAGTGGGAAGAGGGAGATGCTACTGGATTTAGATGGCAGAGGCTATGGAGGCTTCTAAATATCCCACAATACGCAGGGCAGTCCTTCACAACAAAATGTTATCCAAAATGTCAGTAATTCTGAAACTGAGACCCCTGGGGGTGTACACATGCTTCCACTCTGTGCCTGAAAACAGAGAACGGCTTTTGGGTGGCTTGGTATAACGCTGATCTTCTGATACACACCTGGAGGTCTTTGCCGTAGCAAAGCCAAGAAGAGGGCATGAAATCCCCTAGAGTGATCACGTGTAGAAATAAAAGCCCCTGAAGTACCTAGACCAGTGGTTCTCAATGTGTGCTCCTCAGACCAGCAGCATTAGCCTCCCCTGGGGAGCTTGTTAGACAGACAAAGGCAGGGCCCCAACCCCACACCTGCTTACCTGATGTGGCCGGCAATCTGTGTTTTAATAAAGCCTATCAGTGATACAAATCTAGGCTGTTGCATGAGAACCAGTGACTGAACAATAGTCCTGAGTCAGATTTTGCCACGCTATGCTTAGAAAAAGCATTAGCTGCGGCCCAGCTGTGGGGACTCCTGGCATATTTTCAGCCCAGGAATCTCCCTGCTAGCAATTCTATGCTTCAGAGAGCTTAGGCAACCTCAAGCTACAGAAAGCAAATATCATCATGACTTAGACCTCTTAGTACAAGATGCCTTGCTGAGAATCACTTAGGGCAAGCAATTCCACCAGATGGCACACATTCAGTTTTGATTAGGCGTTTTGGATGACCAGCTTCTCACAGCAGCGCAGAGCGTAGGCTTAACTTTCCCTGGGGTGGGACTGGCTCCAGGCTCCATGGCCCTGCCACGTGGTGTGGCATGGAGTGGAGCCGCACTTTCTCTAACTGGAAGGTCTTCAGGGGATGCAGTTGCGGCAGAAATGGGGGTGAATAGATATGTAAGTTTCCAGAGCCTGTAACTTTCCTGATATGAGAGGCTCCTCAGTTTCTAGACATTTACTAACAGGACCAGATTCCAATCCAATGGGAGGAAAACACAGTAGATTCCTTCCATATAGCAGATCTGTTATCCGGTCCTGTCTCTGACACATTCTCTGACCATGTGACCCTGGGAAAGTTAATTAATCTCTAGACCATATCTGCTCCATATCTTTCCACTACTTCACCACACTATCTATTCACTTAATCAACATGTATTACATAACCTAGTATGAAAATTTGTAAGTAGGAATTGAAAATGTACGACATTGAATTGAAGCTTGTACAAATTCAGTTGGAAACACACACATGCACATACACAACTGTTTATAACAGAATATGGCAAATGCTACAGGAAGTCTGATGGGGTCCTGGAGGAGGAAATGTAGAGGACATCTGCCCAGCTCCAGCCCACCTTCCTCTGACAGCAGGGCTGAATTCAGCCTTAGGTGACTAGTCCTCTCCCATTGGACCCAGTCTTGGCGGAAGTGTCAGTCAAGAGCACAGCTCTCCCATGGCTGAGGGATGGGCCCTGGAGCTATGCTAATTCAGTCAGGCATTATGGCTCTGGAATTAAATTTTTGAGCTAGTAAAGCAATCTGAAAACATTTGATTTTTCCTTCAGTTGAGGAAGGACCCAAAATGCTGACAATAAATGCCTTCTTGCTGACCCAGAGTTGTTTCTGTTACTTGCAACCAGGGAACTCTATGTAATACAGGGATTGTGAGGATCACTGAGCACAGGTAGATTCCCTGTGAAGCTCTCTGAGCCTAGGCATTGGAATCCTTGCTTGCACTGGCCCCTTCCAAGGCACCCAGATTAGCCCTAGCCATGTGTTCACATGGCTTTGTTTTTATTACATTACAAAAGATTTCATAGCACTTGGTTATAAACACTGTTTCTTGCTACTCTGGCTTCCATTTCATCACATTTCCCTTTCCCTTGGGTGATAATGGGGTAGCCAAAGGCATTTTGAAAATTCAGCTAAAGGGAAGCCAAGTTAAGAATATTTTTAGTTTGAGTTCAATGGAATGATTATTAGATTTTCAGTCATTTTCAGATATAGTTGTTCCAGTTTAGGAAAACCACAGGTTTTATGCATCCTGAGCCATCTATAATTAAAAAAACAAATTTCAATCAACCATGTTAAAAGAATGACTACATTATATTGCTATTTCTCTATTGAAAATTATATTATAAATAATACTATAAAACTGTTGTTATATGAAGAGGTGATACTAGCATGTAGTATTGGTCAGCTTTTCACAACTGGAATTGTTGAGATTTTTCTCCTAAATAAATATTTATGTTCACATCTAATTTTGTATTCCTTCCTTAAAGAAGGCCCCTCAAAGTGAATAAGGCTCAGGCCCCACAAAACTGATCCACCCCTGCTGATAGGATTATCTGTGGGATGGCCCTTCAGAATCATGACTCATTGGATCAATGTAAAGAACAGTGTATTCATCCAGCAAACATTTTGCTGGGAGCTGGATGTTCACCAAGTTCAGGATGTACTGAAGAGACAAAGTGGATAAATACAGCGGTTCCCACACCTGGCTGGGCAGTAGAACTCTGAAGAGCTTTGAAAATATATAAATTCTGGGTCCAGATGAGACCCACTGAACCCAAGTATTGACATGGAGCCTGTGAATCTGTATTATTAACGAACTCCCTGAGTGATTTTTCACAGTCAAACCAGCATTGGTCCTCCAGCAATCAGAAGGGCCTGGAGATAGATGCTGGAATTCCTCAGACAGCTGGAATTCCAGGGGGAGAGACTGAGAACTGAGTGCAGAATGTGGTATTATGAGATAAGGTCTCTGCTAGGGACACAGCATTTGAGAAACAGGGAATTCATCTACAGCTACATCAGACTCAGAGGTTAGGGAAGTTTTCCTTGAAGGCATGGTGCTTATTAACTATTATGTTGGACCTATTTCTGATTAAATCAGGAAATTTAATTTCCTTCATGTCTCAATATAAGTAAGCTTGTCCTTTGACAGCCTAACACTAAAATGACTGGCCCTCCTTGATTGTTTCTTTCATGGCCCTGTTACTGCCTTCATTTTATAGTTAAGGAGAAGGAGGCCGGCCAGGTTAAGCAGCATTCCCAGCTCATACAACTAGAGAGTGGAGGGTCCCAGTGCCAGTGCCCCCCCAACCCCGACTCCAAGTTCCTCACTTCCCACCTTGATACCACCCTGTCCACTTAATCACACACACAACGGTGGAGAACCTCGCAATTCAAACTGGGGTCTGAGCACCAGAGGCAAGGAGTCAACAGGGGGTCACTGAGGACCTGTTAGAAGTGCAAAACTCTAGATCTATTGAATCAGAATCTGCATTTTAAGAAAGTCTGGAGGGGATCTGTGCACAGTGGAATGGGAGGAGCCCTACTCCAAGGAGAGGGGCCACTGAAGAAGGATGGTCCCTTGGTACAGACACAGGCACACCTCATGCCAAGTGGTTTAGGATTCATGGAAAAACTCTCTTCTCCTGCAGCCATGCCCCTCACTCATCCAGAGGTGGGAATTCCCAAACATGTAAAAAAGGATGCTATTTCCACTGAAATTTCTTACTCGGAGGTTCTGTTTCTCCCACCCACTTTGATTTGAACTTCTAAACCTGCATTGTCCAATATGGTAGCGACCCATCATGTGGCAACTGAGCCCTGGAAATGTGGCCAGTCCAAACGGGCATGTGCTGTGCCTGTGAAATACACATCCGAGTTTGAAAGCTTCATATAAAAGAGAATAATTTTCTTTGATAATTGTTTACATTGATCACATGTTGAAATGATAGTATTGGGGATATATTGGATTAGATAAAATGTATTATTACAATTAATTTTACCTATTTTTTTTAGTGTGGTTTCTGGAGTATTGTAAATTACATTTGTCCAAGGAGCGCAAGCGTTCGTGTTATATTTCTGAAGGGCAGTATGGAGCTAACCCTTGTGCTTCTGTAGTAAAGAGGGCAGAAATGTCTCCACTTTTCTATCAAATGATGAAAGGTGAGAGCAGATTCTTATTCTAAGCAAATTCATGGAATCAGCATCTCCTTTGAGGTCTGGCTGGAGTCTGAGCAGGGTGTCTTCCACATGGGCTGGGCTGGGCTGGGAGAGAGTCGGCTTGTCTGTGTGGGCTTGATTAAGGGGCAGAATTCTCTCTATGTTCACAAGGCCTTTGGATTTGGGGTTGAGAGAGGAGTCTATGTGCAGTTTCTGGGGAGCAAGGTGTGGAACGCTGGAGAATGAAGGAGGACTCGATATTTCAGAGGCTACCATGCAGGGGAAGGTAGACATATTTCTCACGCTGTGGCCCCGCAAAGGGTAACAACACCATTTGCCTCCTTGGGTCCTTCCTTACTCAGAATATACTTAGTTGTCTCACAACCTAAACTGACCAAGAATATATAGATGGAATAAATAACTAAATTGCACCTCAGTGAATTATTCACATAAAATTAACAGAAAAAAATGCAAAAAAGGCATCTTTTCTATACAACTGCTTTTCAAACACACATGCTGGGATTATACACAAGGAGAGTCAAGTGGGGAGGATGAGCTGGGTGCCTCACAGAGGAGAAAGCTGCAGCCCAGATGAGCTTTCGACGTCTGCCAAGGTTCCCTTCCTGGTGAAATAACTTTGAGTTGCTCCTCCAAACTGCTGCTTTCAGTCAGGTTCAGCAGCTTAGTCTCTGAGCTCAAGAAGGGGGAAATCCCTGAAGGTTGCATTTAAAAAACCAAAACAAAACCTTGCTAAATCCATTCCACCCTTTCCTGTGCTAATACAGACAGCTGCTTGGTGGAGCTTATGGGAGTCAGCGCTATAGAACATTTCAAATAGGAAGGGAGTTCTTATGATTTCCTAGCAAATGAAAAGGGGGCTCATCTTTTTGGGGGGGTTGATAAATTACAAAGCATTGATTATATAGAGGAAAACATGTTTGTCATTAAGTGATGGTAGTTGGGAGTGAGGGACAAAATGTTGGTGTTGGCAGAAAACCCTAGGCATGAGCTTTGTTTTGCAGGATGGATATTAATTATACCCAAGCAATGTGAGAAAGCCTCCCTTAAAATATTTAGGAGTGAGGTGGACCCTGTGCTCTTGAGAAAGAAACAGAAATAAAGCCATCACAAGGCTCACTAGGTGGCATGACTTGGCACCATAATTTAATGCTGTTGGGTAGGAAAGAAAATCCTTTAAGAGGAACTGAAGGAAGTTTTTAAGGTTTTTCATTGTTTGTTAGAAAGCAGTAATGTTTTGTAGAGAGCAGAAGAATAATAATATTAGCTACCATTGTGGGAACATCCTCTACACCAGACGTTGCCCCAGACACTCCACACAGTCATTCTTATTTCACATCGATCCTGCCCTAGAGGTATGATCAAGGGCTCTTTCCTGTCACTACTCTTTCCAGGGGTGGGGTCAGTGATGAACCTATGTTAGAGGGAAGAGGTGAGGCCAAACAGGGAGAAAAGACATGTGAAAAGATAGCAAGTTCGTAATTTGTTTGCATGATTGTTAGGGTCTTGCAGGAAATTGCACTGATGCCACAGAGAACCTCATAATATGTTGAAAGACAAGCTGTCCCAGAGGTCATGGGACAGAAAGTCTCACAGACAAAATTAAGATGCTCAAATCCATCCAAAACACACAGCAAGTAGCTAGGGGAAAAACTGGGACAGAATGACAGCCAGAGGTAGGAGTGCACGTGGGGTGAAGGGCCACACTGCCTGCTTCCTGGCTGAGGTGAAGTTCACAGGCTGTTCGCTCTGTCACATCAGCCTTTCTCACTGGTGATGTGGCTGCAAAGACCAGAGTGGAGGTTTGAGGAAGGGGTCTTCAAGGTGGAAGACACTTGGGGCCAAAATACATGCCTGCTTGATGGGAAAGATGCAGGAACGAGTGCCCCGTGGCCACAGTGGTGGCTTGCTGGTCAGCCAGATGGGCACTTGTGGGTTGTGTTTTCTGGGCTGACGACACATGGGAACAGACTGGACTTCACCAACGGGTGGACAGATTAAAGCTCCATGAACACTAAACGGCCTCATATGCCTTACGTGTATTTGGTGTTTCACGAACACTGGTGCCTCGTGATTAGGTCTCTTCTGGTCCTTCCATCCCTTTCTGTGTTTAACACTGACATGCTCTGTTTACTGACTCAAATTTATTTAACATATCTTAGGAATTCCGTGTCTACGAGCTACTTGCTTACTCATTATCTATACTTAACACATCTCAGGACTTTCACATCTTCTATACTGTGATAGAATATTCTCAAATAATACCGGAAATGCACATCACAATTGAGTAATGCAGACCATTCCCACAGGGACAGAAACCCCCTCAGGTTAGACCTTGTCTATCTTGTTTATTGCTGTATCTTTTTTCTTTGGAACTGGCACAGCTTTTGAATATCCCCAAATCTTTCTACGGAAACATATAGAACTATTGCTATATCTTTAATGTTTAGTATATTATGGGTGCTCGTTAAATTGATGAATGAGTGAATGAATGTCTTAGAAATGAGAAAATATAATAATTAGGCTAAAAAAGGGAGGATCTCATCAATCAAAATCTTCCCCTGCTAAAAGTCACAGCCCCGAGGCTGCAGTCTCCTCTCCCTGGTTGTAATCAGGCCTGCAATGCCACGGGAGCAGTGGCTTCAGAGTGTGGCCCCAGACCAGCATCAGCATTATCTGGAAATTTGGTAGACATGCACATTCTCAGCTCCCCGAGCCCCTCCAGATCTACTGAATCAGAAAGTCTGAGGGTGGGCCCAGCCAGCAATCTGAGTTTTCACAAGCCTTCTAGGTGATTGCCATTCATGCTCAAGTTTGAGACCTGCTGTGCTAGAATAGTAAGGTGGCATTATCTCAAGAGTGTTATCTCAAGGCATCCTCCTTCTAGGATATTGTGTTTCTCCCCTCTGAAAACAGGAGTCCAGTTCCATGTGTAAATGAAACCACACATGTGTTTGCAGCCTCCCAGAATGATGAGGTTTCCTCACTGACAAATGCCACATGAGCAATACCTGCTTGGACCCCCACAGGCTGGGCAGAGCTTATCTACTGGCATTTTCTAGAGTAAAAATCCAACCAAAGAAAGAGGGAAGAAAGAAGGGCAGAGGAGGGAAGTAGCACTACAAAGCCAGCCACGGGAGGGAATTTCTCTCCTTGGTTCATCCAAGAATCTCAGACATGCACTATCTTTGTAAAGAGTCCCTTTGTTACTAGTTTCCCCCTCTCTACCAGCAGATGCAACTGGTCCCAATTTGTGGTAGCTCTTTCAAACAGAGAAAGAAGGCCCTGGAAAGGAATTCAGCATCACATTGCTAAAATGGCCAAGCATCATGGTTACCTTTCCATGAGTTCTGTTTTTCCAAATAGCAAATATATTTTAAAATAATACTCTGCTCAATTCTAATGATAAAAGTAATATGTTCATTGCAGAAAATTTGTAAAACATAGAAAAAAGTATAAAGAAGAAAATTTAAATCATCCATTACCCACAGCCCAAAGATGACCATTCTTATTCTTTGGGGATATTACATTTTAGACAGAAAAAAACAATAGATAGATATTCTAGGTATTCTTTATTATTTTTCTTTATTCTTTTTGATGCAGTTGTAAAGGAGATTGTTTACTTAATTTCTCTTTCTGCTACTTTATTATTAGCATACAGAAATGCCACAGATTTCTGTGTGTCGATTTTGTATCCTGCAACTTTATTGAATTCATTTATTAGTCCTAATAGTTTTTTGGTGGGTCTTTCAGGCTTTCTGCATACAGATGTAGAAATGATACAGATAATATATACAGACATAGAGATAGAAATATATATAAATGATACACAAATATATGTATAAATAATATGTAAAGATACAGATGCAGAAAAACATATAGTAATTTCATATAATATTTCTACAGGGTAGGAAATCCTGATTTTGTTTTATTGTGTAATACTATATAATTCCTCATAAGCATCATTTTTTAATGGTTACAAAATACTCTGTCATATGGATTTTATTTAGCCATTTCCCATTACTAAAGATTTAGGTTGTTTCCAGTTTAATGCAATATAAATAACATCTTTGGATCTTTCTTTGCATCTCTAATTATTTCTTTAGAACTAAGTCATAGGAGTGGGCTTTCTGAATCAAATGGCATCTTGTGGGGTAGAAGGACTGCATGGAATCAGGAATGAACATGAAACTGGCTGTCAGGAGACCTGGGTCCAACCCCAGGTTCACCAGAGATTTGCTGTGTGGTATAAAGCAAGTCCCTTTATCTCTCTGGATGCGCGTTTTCCTATCATTCAGTGGGAAAGTAGGAATAATTCCTTACATCTCAAATAGAAGTACTGAACCACTCAGCTAAACAAAATGTAGTGCTTTACTTTTATATCAAAATAAACTCAGGTATATTACGGAGCAATTGTAGAACTGACATTTGCCTTTTAAGATAAAATATAAAACTCCAAAAACCTTCTTTTATTCAGCCAGTTAGACTTCTCCCACAAACCTCTCACAAAGTATGTGTTCACTATCTTTGGCCAATAGGGTATGTTAATCAATGAAAAATTTGGGAAGAATTGGACTCACAGTCTATATATTGCTTGCGGTCTGGATGTCCTGTGCATACATGGTTCCTGGCATATAAGCTACGAGAACCTTAGCAAATCCTCCAGGTCTATAATTTAGTCTTCATCCTGGCATTGGGATATTTCTATTGACATTTCACATTGACATTTTTCTATTGACCGGCTTCATATGGACTCACAGCATGCAGTGTTCTTAAATTATTTGCTTGGAAAACTCCTCATTGGTGGAGCATTTCCAGGCACCAGAGAACCATGGCACACAGTTTGAGAAATCTTGACACAGTAAAATCCAATCAGGAGCATTTACTCAACAAGCAGAAAGTTGTTTTATAGATAAACAACAAAATACAGAGGGATTTGAAGACAGATTCTCCCTTTTGAAAAACTTTCAATCTAATAGGGAGGGTAGTCCTGAAACACACACAGGGAATATCCACAGACCAATGAAGATCACCGTGAAAGTGCAGAGAGAGCTGTAGAATCAGCAGAAAACTATGAAGGGAATCGATGAAATCAATCAAAGAAACTTTCATGGAAGAAATAGGATTTGGAGACAGGATTTCTTTCATGATTAAGGTTCAAAAATTGTTTTTCTTATGAAAATAATGCATGCTTATTAAACAAATTTTCAACAAAAATGCAGAAAAATACAATAAAGAAATCCACCCACATACATACATAAGCATATATACATATCAAAACCCAACCACACATACACATACATATTCACATATATATATTTACATATGTGCATGTATATGTGTATATTCTTTCCTTTTAATGAAGAAGGATTTTCTACCATTATTTTTAATACACATATTTAAGAGGAGTTATTCATAATAAGTATAAATAAATGTTGTTTGTTTTTTGGCTAAGGTAGGGAAAAAGTTGTGCTTCAAAGAGACGCATTATTTAGGTTACATCCTTACGGGTTATCCTCTTCTAGCATTTCATTGTCTTGAGCTACTTTCCAATTCTATATTGTAAATAACTGATAGCAATGTATATAGACATGTACATTCAGTAGACAGTCACTTGACTTCCCTTCTTCATTGTGGGAGAAACCAGTTTTGCCTCCATTTGAATATTTATCTCCTCAACATAAGCCACAAAGGGAATTTTCACCAGAAACCAAACCTGCTAGACCTCTGGACTTCTAGTCTCCAAAACTGTAAGAAAATAAATTAGTGTTTAAGCCCCCCAGTCTATGGTATTTTGTTATGGCAGCCTGAGCTGATGCCATCATGTCTAGCAACCAGAATTTACTTGGCTTTTCTTCTACTGATGAACATCAGAGTGTTTCTGTTTCTTATATTCACTATTTGCTGCATAAATCTCTCTCATACTTAGCATTATTTTCTTGGGGGAAATTTCTCAGTAAGACTACCAAGTCAAAGAGTATGGAAAGTTTTAAGGAATCTTCTAAGTTAGCTATAGGATGGTAACCTAAACCCTCTTCTCTGTCTCCGCTTCCAAGTGTTCAGCAAAGGCTGCCTTACTTTCTAATGCTCTTGGGCAAGTGGATGGTTTTGGGAGGAACTCAAGAAGGTGTTGAGTTCCCAATCTGTGCCCAAACAGGGAGAACAGAGAGACAGGAGGTGAATGTGCAGGTGTGGAAGAGTGAAGTGGCATGTCCAGAATTGAGAGAATGGAGAGAGAGATCCCTTCTAAAGACAAAACCCTCTGGTGAGCAGTAATCCCAGGGCTGTTTTAAAGGGCGGGTGGCTCGAAGCCCTGGTGTAAAGTGGTTGGGGTGTGAATGCATATGCACAGGCACCTGTGCATTTTTCAGTTTTATTGCACATTCTAGTGCACTTTGGTGAAAGAAAATGTCTGTGACTTTGCACACACTTCTACTAAAATGTATAAAATTGCACAGCTTGCAAACTTTGAGAGTCAAGACACATTCTTTCAAACTCCATACCTAAAAATGAATCCCATCAGTTTTATAGCTTTTCTGTCCCTTATTTCAATTTTGAATTCTGTTAGGCAGCCAATCCAGTGTGGCAGTCAATCCAATGTGGTTTTATTTCAAGTTTGAATTCTGTTAGGCAGCCAGTCCAGTGTGGCTTTAGGCTCTCATGGGGCTTATCGAATTTCATTATCTTTTGATGTGTGCACCTGCAACATACATTAGAACTAAGAGGAAACAGCCCTGTTTGCACTGTTTGACGTCTACATTTGTGGCAAATAAGAACTGAGAGCCTGATTGAATGACTTTCATATTCAGAACTGACCCCACACTCCTATCTTCTGTCTTCTTGGTAGCAGCAGAGGGTACTGCACTTTTCACAGGACTTTCTATCATTTCCTTTTTAAAAACCTCAACGAAGTTAACAGTGGCTAATGGGCAAACTTTTCCAAAGTGGGAGCCGAGGCTTTTGCAGTAACAAGGATGGCAAAGTCACAGACTGTTGACCTACTGAGCAGGCTGCCACCTCTCCATTTATTCTTCCCTCTCTGACTAGGGCTTGTTCTTAGACCTTTTAAGAACAGTTGAAATGTTGCTTCTTAAAGTCTCAAGAAAGAAATAGGACAAATTAGCTTTATGGCCACATGAAAAGTCTGGATAAAGCATCCAGAGGGTATCGATGTGGCTCTAAACTCACCCTTTTATTCCTTGGAACTTTTCCTCCTAGTATTTGTTTTGATTTTCTCATTACAAATACGTCTCATGGTAATATAATAAAACACATAACATATAGACACGGGCTTCTTGATTCTTAAATCTCATTTCCTAACTGATCCTTTGATTGAAGATGACCAGCATTCCTCCAATGTATGAAGCTGTTCATTTTTTTCTTTAATATTTATATTTATTTTTTTATTTTGATATCGTTAATGTACACTTACTTGAACAACATTATGGTTACTAGACTCCCCCTATTATCAAGTTCCCCCCCACATACCCCATTACAGTCACTGTCCATCAGCGAAGTAAGATGCTATAGAATCATTACTTGTGTTCTCTGTATATACCGCCTTCGCCATGTCCCCACCCCCTTACATTGTGTGTGCTAATCGTAATGCCCATTTTCCCCCTTATCCCTCCCTTCCCACCCATCCTCCCCAGTCCCTTTCCCTTTGGTAACTGTTAGTCCATTCTTGGGTTCTGTGGTATGGAGCTGTTCTTAATTGTGGTTCAAACAACAGATCTCTTCCAGTGTTTTCAAATCTTTTCTTGGAGTGTGACCCATGATTTAAAAAAAAACAAAACATGTTTTTTAGATATTGAACAAGTTCTCTCTCTCACATACAAATACTATAAAATAAAATGTTTCATAAAAGAATACGTGCCATTCCTACATGTGTTATCACTGGTACTTCCCATTCTATTCTTTTACTTTAAAAAATCTGTTCTGGTTCCCTTCCCACCTTAAATAAGTATTTTCCTAAATACACATTTCCTGGTCTTGAGCGATGAAATGGTACAGAAACAATGACCTATCCATTAACCATAAGTATCCTTGGTGCCCACATAAGTTCTCTAATACTAGTTCTCACTAAAAGGAACCAAGACATTTGGAAAAATAGTTCAGATCTGGAGCAGAAAATATTAAAAATGGGCCAGATATAATTGTCATATCAGAAAGGAAGGAAGGCATCAAAGACCACTTGGGACATGTCATAATGACCCGGGACACAACCTGAAGTTCCCATGCCCAAGGACAGGACCACTTAAGTAGCGATCAAAATAGTAACTGCAGGAGGTTGAGGGACAACAAATGCATAAAAATCTTTGAGTTTATAATGATAACCCCCACTGCTCCCCCCAAAAAACCCCTCTAATTGGTAATCTTTAGAGGATGCTAAGGAATGAATTCATTATTCCAGAAAACAGCAAAGTAAAGGAAACAATTTAGCATTTATCCTGCCTTTCTTGTAAGGATGGTGTCCCAGGGTAACCAGATAATTTGATAAGGGAAAGTTCTCTTTATAGGAGAAAGTAGGCCAATAAATGCATAAGGATGTTGGAATTAGAATGTACTGATTTCTTTCATTAGTAGATGAAAAGAAAAATTAGTGGCTATTCTAATGAAATAAGGGATTTAAGTAATAATCGTTAATAACCGCTAAAATCATTAGTTTGAAGGCAGATGCCTGAATCAGTCTGATAATATATGAACCTCCTGGTTAATCTTAACCTCATAATAAGAAGGACTACCAGATATTATGTGATGCAATAGGAAGTTCACAACAGCTCCAAAAAGTAAACTTGGGATAAATGGAAACTGATTCTGATTGAAACTTCATGTGCTGTTTTACAGGCAATGCAGAAGACAGAGGAAGATAATAAATGTTGGTAAAGACACCAATTAATACTGATTAAATGCTGATACAATCAGCAACAATCCAGACTGTGGGAAATGTCATAGCCCAAATGACCCTACCCTGTTTCTTCAAGAAATAAACATCAAGGGGAAGAAGAAGGTGGGGGGGGTAGATATATAGATTAAAAGAAACACATCCACCAAATGTATTGTATGGATGTTTTGATCCTGATTTGAACAAACCATTTTAAAAAAATGATGAGGAAAGGCAAAACTGTAGAGATGGTAAAATGATAAGTGGTTGTCCCAGGGGTTGGGGGCCTGGGATGAACAGGTGGAGCACATAGGATATTTAGAGCAATGAAAATACTCTGATACTATAATAATGGGTACATGCCATTATACCTTTGTCCAAACCCACAGAATATACTACACCAAAAGTGAACCCTAACATAAACTATGGATTTGGGGTGATCATCATGAGTCAGTGTAGGTTTCTAAATTTTAACAAATGCACCACTCTGGTGGCAGATGGTGATAATGGGGGAGGCTATGCATGTGTGGGGGGGGATAGGAGGCATATGGGAAATCTCTGAACCTTCCTCTTAATTTTACTGTGTATCTAAAACTATTATAAAAAAAGTCTTTAAAAAATTTGAGAATAAGATATTTGAACACTGTCTATTTGATGGTATTAAGAAATTATTGTTAATTTGGTTGAATGGCTATGTATTTTTTAAAATTTTTAAATAAACTACTTAAAATTTAGAGATTATTTACCAAGGAATTTCATGTAAAAAGTCATAATTGCTTAAAAACAGTGTTTGCAGAGGAGTAGATAGGGGAGTGTATTTGTGTGCAGATGAAACAAGGTTGGCTCCAAATTGATAACCGTTAAGCTGAGTGGTTGGTTCATGGTGTTTATTATAGGTTTATTATACTAATTTCTCTACTTCTGTGAATTTTTAAAATTTCCATAATAAAAGTTAAAAACAAAAACAGCTGAAGCCAGTATCTTTTGGGTAAACATTTATCAAAGACATCAGAAGGAGCTCAGGCGACCCAGTGGACCCATTCTGGGGGAAATGACTGCCCAGGAAGAGTTCTCTGAGGTCCTGGGGCCATGGGCAGAGGCGTTGCCCGCTGATGTTAGGGCCAGAGATGGCGCTTCTTATCCGAATCTGGGCCGTCTGGGAGAGAGGAGGCCTGAGGTCACTTTAGGACAGACCCACAAGCAGGGAAATCACCACGAAGAGGAGCCTACAAGTGCACTTCGACTGGAGGTAAAGATCTGAACACCATCAGGCCTAAAGGAACTCAACATTAAATTCAGCAAGGCTAAAGGGCACCGCGCCCAATGACAGATGACATGGGTGCCAGGTCTCCTGTCTCTGACCATCCCACCTCTTCTGCTTCTATCCTGGAGGACCCAGGACACCTAGAAGTGGTGGGGGCCACAAGCTGGCGATCCTCATGAAGCAGCACTTTGGGGTGGGGGAAGACTTCACTTCAAAAGAAATGAAGTGTTTTCACTATTATATGTGACTAAACAGTTTAGTCACAGAAGTGCTACTACTCTTAAAATGAAAGTGAACAGATATATCATGAGACCTGAGAAAAACAGAATTCCACAGAATGCATTTGAATAGTGAATGGGGGACAGGGGAAATGGGGTTGTGTTCTGCTCCTGAGCCCACCAGATATACCTCTACACCAATGCTGTTTAGCCCCGTGGCACAGACAGCATATTCTAGCAAATATAAACTACTGTTTTGGTCACAGCCAACATATTGAGGTAGAGAAAATGTTATTCACCAGATACTGAGGGCTTTGCATTTACTTGAAAGAAATACATGGATAAATCACTAGAGGTGGATGGTGAGACACCCAGGGGCACATTCAAAGGATGACTCTAAGCTCCTGGACAAGGGAAAGAGATGGGACAAAGGAGACAGAACAAGAGTGACTGTGTTTTGCACACAGTGACTCTCACCCGGGTCCTTCAGACCTTTAGTTTACTAGAAGCTCCTTTGTGTCTGGTGTGAATGGCTGTTCCTCCCTCAGAACTGGTGAAGGGTTGAGGTCCATGCACGACCCTCTGCTAGTCTATGTGGCCTGTTTACACAAATCAAAAACGCAACTCCTCCAGTGAAACAAATTACTAAATGGTGTGCCCTCTTGGGGGAAGATTCCCTCTAAACACCCTCTCTGGGCCTTCCCGGGAAAGTTGAGCTGGAGCTAGATTTAGTTGTCACCTGGCCCTGGACTGGGCGCCTGCGTGCAGGCCCCATCCCGGTCCTCTGTTCCAGGGAAGAGCTGCCCTGGCTCTCAGCCCAGGTTGATGGAAGAAGAAATGATACAAATACACAAGGAGCGAAAGGGCAAAGGCAGCTATCAACGTATAAGCCTTCAAGAATGTGCAGGAAACATGAGGGACTGGGATTTCAGGCAATCTTAATCTTACAAGTCACTCTGGTTATACACACATCAACTTCTATGTAGTTTCCCCATTATTTATCTAATCTTGCCAAACTGTATATAATTCAGGGGATATAAATCTTTGGACTGCCTCTTCTATCACTGTTTACCATTCCTAACAACTGGATGAAAGAAACTAATCAAAAGGCACTAATGAGGTGTGTGGCCTGCCTTGGACTTTTTCTGGAATCCCATGCTCCTCTCCACAGCTGGGTCTTTGCCCCTTTCTGCCAGGCAGCAGCTCAAGGTCCAAGGGGCCCATGTGTAACAGGCATGTCCAGGACCACTCCACCCCCACCCCCAGCTGCCTCTGCACACTCCACACTTTGTTTAAAAGGGAATTCATGGCAGGTGTGGGTAAGGGGCCCCTGAAAGAAGAGTAAGGTGGCAGGCCAAGAAAATACATGCAGAGGAGAAAGAGATAAAAGCAGCAAGTAAGCAAAGAAAGGGGGATTTGCAGCTGCTGTGGGAAAATGTGGGCCGCCAGCTGAGTAGCTGCCTGAAATGCAAATAGAGAAGAAACCCCCAAGCAGACCTGCGTCTACATCTGAGGTCAAGTCAAGGGTGTTTTCTTGGGCTGTGAGCCTGTGCCATCTCTGTGGTCAGACATTAGGCAACAATAACTGCCCTCTCTTTACACTCAAGCACCTGAGGTGAGTGGCTGAATGGAGAGATGTAGTGGAGGGTGGCTGCAACCCTGGGAAGAGACACTGAGCTCAAGAGGTGAATGGAAGCCAGAAGGGCAGGGGGAAAGATGAGTGCAGCCATGGGTCACAGGAGGGAATGCTCCAGGCTGTACTTGGGTGAGTGAGCTGAGGAGACCTCGGGCAGTCATGCTAGTCCCTCTCTGCTGGTTATTCAGGTGCGCATTTGGAGCAATCTCAGGGAATAGTTCAGTTCACAGCAGGAACTAAATGCAAACGTTGCAGTGACAGACAAGGAGAAGAACGTTCAAGCATTGGGGTTTGAGGGAGAGAACGAAGGACAATCCATCAAGTGGTATACTAAGGGTGTAATCTAACAAGGTAAAAGAAATATACAGTGAAATTCTAGACTGTTCTTTAAGTGTTCTGCTCCCCCACTCGCTTCAATCTTAAGGTTCTATGGTAGCTCCCAGTCATGGTATCCTGTGGTATTCACAGTTGAGACTGCAACTCCAAACTACTGCTAGCAACAGAAATATTTATAAACTCACAGAACGAGAGGATTGTAGGTAAGGCTGTTCCAGGGTAGTTAATTCAGTGACTGAAAACTTCAGCAAAGACAGTCTCTTTCCATCTTTCAGTTCAGCCAGCTAGCAATAAGAGGGCCCTGGGATTTCCAGCAGCCATATCCATGCTAGACACAGTCCAGAAACATTAAGGAAAGCATGTCTTCCATGCTTCTTCTGAAGTGTTAGGAAATCTTTCCCAGAAGATTCCAGCAGATTTCATCTCACATCCTTTTGGTCCAAGTTGTATCACATGCTCTGATCTACGCCAGCATTGGCAGGGGGAATGATCAGTGAAGGGGCCAGAATGATTTTTACATTTTTAAATGGTTGAAGAAAATAAAATTATAATATTTCATGATATGTGAAAAGTATATGAAATTTAAATGTCAGGGTGCATAATTAAAGTTGTATTAAAACATAGCCATGCTGTCATTCATTTACATGTTGTTTCTGGCCTCTTCACATTACAGAGGAAGAGCTGAGTAATTGCAAGGATATATGGGCTGCAAAGCCTAATATATTTACTATTTGGCACTTTGCAGAAAAAGATTGCCAACCTGTGGCTTAGACCATTCAGGTCCCACCTTCAGGTGTGGAGCTGGGGCTAGTCCCCCCAAACCACAAAGCCAAGTGGTGAAGGAGAGATGACAGAACAAAACCAGGCTTCTTTGGAAAGGAGGAAGCCAACATAAAATGGGCTTCCCCTCCCCCACAGTCACAATTAATGAATTGGTCCAGGGCTAAGAATGCCTCTAAGTTAGGACAATCTGATTTTTTGAACTTGAAAACAAGGAAGGAAGCCAGACCCTCTCTGGTAGCTTGGCTGTTAAATATGAGCCTGAGAACTGCCAGTAGCCATGTTCCTACTGCTCTGGAGGATGTCAGTTGGAGAGAACAGAGCAAGTTTCAGATACAAAAGATGGAGAGGAGGAGAGAGCATGCTGGTGGTGTTTGTGTCCCTGGTTCCAGGTGTCCCTGAGGCCCAGTTGAAGGCCTCTCCTACTAGGGATTTAGGAGTTGAGCCAACACATTCTCCACGTCACCCATGCAAGTTTAATGTGTGAATAATGGTTCATTTTCAGACAAACAGGACCCAGCTACTACAGGCTTTTGATCTGGAGAGCTAGGGCTCTACTACTAGAAAGGGAACTAGCACGAGAGAGCCACTACTAAGGACCAAAGGATATGCTTGGTCAGTAAGTGCTGTAAGATTTCAGAGGGGCGGGGGATCATGATGACTGGGTATGTTCCAAGGAAAGTCATGAACGCAGGTAAATTTGAGAGAGAGGAAAGGTTCAGAAATCTCACAGCTGGAGAACTCTCTGGGCAGAGCCAGTGGTGAAAAAGCACAACGCAGACTCAGAGCAGGCCAGTCTGACCAATTTTGTGGCCTATAGGTAAGTCAGGAGACATCCAAAGTCATGCAAGTCCACTGCCAGTTGATAAGCAGGGGTTTGACATGATTCCACATGAAGGAATTATTATTCTTTGCCCAAATCCTGACACAGCTTCACTTACAATCTGGAAAGTGGGGTAAAATTCTGAAGTCGCTTTTACTATGTGTGTGCCAATAACCCTAGGCCCCCGCCTCCTTAGGAAAGTACTTAACAGAGTTGAGATACTTTTAATGTTGTTTCAAAATTATACATCAGATACTCATTCAGAATGACCAGGCTCTGCCAGATATGACCGAACTGAACAAACCAGGAGAGCTCCCTGCACTCCATAATTTCCTGTCAGTCTTTTTGACACTTTGGAAGACGAGGTAGGGAAAGTGTTGGTCTCCTGGTAATTAGCACCACCTGTTCTCTGAGCCGCACTCCCCACAGAGAAGAGAGAGAGGAGAGGAGGGAGAGCGCCAGCCACAAGAATTTAGCAGGTCTGCCTCGTGAATGTCACTTCTGCAGACCCCTCTGCAAGCTCACAGTCTCTTGGACCTTGGTAAAATTGGAAAATGGACGACATTTGTCTTCAAGGCCCCCTGTCTCCTTTTAGTGCTCTCTCCTCTCACCTCGCAGTGATCTCTCTCAACTTTCTACCTTTCGCAGGCTCCTGGAGGCTGCCCAGCTCAATTTTGCTGCCAGTAATTTATCATGTAAAATTATGCAGAACATTGCCTGGTGCAAGAGATCTGGACCATGCCAACAGCCTCTGTTTAGCCTTTTTGCTCCCAGCTGCAGACCCTTCAAGGCAATCCTCCACACTAGGGCAGTCAGAGCTTTGGAGAGTGTACACCTGATACCATAACCCCCTCCCACCTAGACTGAAATCCTTCAAAGACACTACAGTACCTGGTGAATAAAATTCAAGTTCTTCAGTATGATGTAGAACAATGGTTCTTGAAGTGTGGTCCCCAAATCAGCATCAGCAATACCTGGCCTCCATCCCAGTTCTACTGAATAAGAAACTCTGACAGCAGGGTCCAGAAATCTGTGTTTTAACAAGCTCCCCAGGTAATTTTGATGTAGGGTTGAGTTTGCAAACCATTGATATAGGCCATCCGTGACCACTGACCCAGACTTATTGCTCACTAGTGTCCAATATGCATCCTGTGGTTTAACCTAAAGATGGCACAGATATTTCACTAAATCTGTCAGTTCTTTCCAGGCCTTAGTAGCTGCCTGACATGCTGTGTTGAACATGCTTCAGTCTTAGCCTATCAGGCAGGAGAACTGCTCCATGATTGATTAGTGGTGTCTACAGCTGAAAGGGATAGTGTAAAGGTAGTGTAACCTCAGGCACCCTCCATTCTCATGCTAGCCACAGATTTTCAATCCTCCCAAGTCACCAAAGCTTTGGGTGTCATTGATTCAATGGAGATACCAGCCACCCAGGCAGAGAGATGTGTGTTTCAAAAGATGACTGCCTGGAGAGGATTAATTTAAGCCCTAGAGAACCTATCTCTGAGAAGGACTTGGGGGAATTAGGGTGCCAGGGTGGGATTTGGAGGGGAAGGCGTAGGGAAAGTGAAAGTTCCTATGGTCAGAATCCTTAGCTGACCCTAAATTACTTGATGATCTAATTGGCCAATTGCTAGGCTACCGCTTACCCACCCATTGGCGATGAACCATTATTGTAGGTGTTACTATGTAAAGAGCTCCACCCAGTGCTCTTCCTAGAGGCAGAGACAGAGATGGACTGGGAACCTGGCAGAGGCAGATGTGATTCCAGCACTCGACCTGCCACTGTGAGAATAAAGAGTGGTATAAATCCTTTTACTCCTAACAGTTCAGTTGTTAATCAGTTTCACTAAATCCAGAGTGGACTTACCAGGGGCAATCCCCCTCAGGCAAGACAGAGGAGTTCTCTGCAGCACAGCGGGGCTCTACTGACTTTTCTCTCTGTGCTTGGCTGTAACTGATTAGGGGCAGGGAGAAGAGCTCAGCCACAGGGCCAAGAGGAGCTACAGCATGTGAGGCAATACAGCCCTGGCATCTGTTTCTGGAGATGAATATAGTGGCAAGGTTCTTGCTTAGGATCCCCAAGTCCTAAGGGGAGATTTATGTGCAATACTTACTTTTTCCTACAAGAGAGGCAGGGGGCAGGAAGGCCAGACAGGGAGGAGCAAGAGGGACTGCAGGAGCCAGAACAGCTGGAAATGATTAAGACCCAGCCTAGAAGTCAGCAAACAGGTAATAGTCTGGGACTGGTAGAGCTGGGGAAAGAAACCTTTGCCCTAGAAGTGTTTGGCAAACCCCGTCTGCTATATTTCGACTTAGTGTCTGACATGCCTGTGGCAACTTCCACAATGAAAAATGAAAACTACTTAGTGAATTCCCTGACACTCTGGAGACGGGGGCAATTTCTGTTTGCAAGGGGCAAGATGCTCCCTCCAGACCTACCTGAAGCAAAAATAATTGAGTTCAGAATTTCCTGCCAACATTTTTCTTTTCCTGAAAGTTGAGGTTTAAGTTTACATTAAGTTTCTTGCTTGGGACATTTCAGCTGCATTTTCCTGCAGGCGACTGACTCTAAGGCATGCTGGGTCCCCATGCCCTTGTCTCCTTACTGCCTGCCCCTCCCAGCTTAGTTCCAGGTCAGGCCAGACAGGGCCACTGTGATAGCAACAAAGCCTCTCTCCTCTCTCTAGTTTGGGAGTTTGTTTCAAACCTTCCTGGAAACTCTAAATTTCATCTTTCCTCCTGGACATTATAAATCTAACTGTTGCATTTTATTTTTTCAAAGAAATTTACTTACCAGAAAAGAAAGCTCTATGTCCTTCTTTGTTATGGAAAAAAAAGTGCCTCAGGATTTATTTACAATGACCCATACGTGAAATATTCCAGCAAAGGTTGTGATCATTCCCTGGTCATAATACACGAAGCAGGAATACCAACGAAGATGGATTTGTGTTTTGTTTTAGATATTTCATCCATGCATCTCTTAAGGAAAAAAACAAACTAAAATGCAGAGGCATTTTTAGAATGCTGCTTGATGCACTGTTTCCTCTGAATGGAGCATGCTCTGCAGAAATACAATCTGCACACTATTATCCCTAATTTTTTAAGTCCTTGCTAAGTTATGGCAGGCCTACCACCCTGGCTGTTAAATGTCAGTTAAGACCTAATTAATTTAACTGCTCTGACAAGTTTAAATTGGTTCCCACAGACACTTTAAGTTGCTTTTTCTCAACTGATAGTGCAATAGGCATATTTTTAAAATAAGCTTTATTGATTTTTTAAAATTTAACCAAGTAGTATATGCTCATTGTGGAAAAGCCAGAAAGAAAATCAAAATAAGGTAAAGAAATCACATAATTTCATCATTTGGTTATAAACCCTATAAATATCTTGCTGTAAAGCCTTTCCCTTTTGTGTGTGTGTATGTAATCAGAGGTGATATTTCAAAGACTAGAAGCGAACATTTTCTTTCGCATTTCCATGTTCATGAGTCCAAATAGGATTTTGCAGAGAATGAGTGTGAAAGCCAGGGTAAGATTAGAGAGGATTTTTAAAATTGACATATAATTGACATATAACATTATATTAGTTTCAGATGTACAACACAGTGATTTGGTGATTGTACATATTGTGAAATGATCACCACAATAAGTCTAGTGTCCATCTGTCACCATACACAGTTTCCAAATTTTTTTTCTTATGCTAAGAACTTTTAAGATATACTCTTAGCAACTTTCAAATATACAATACAGCATTTCTAACTATAGTCACCAAACTGTACATTACATCTGCATGGTTATTTTATAACTGAAAGAGGGGGAAAAAAGGTCCAAAGCCCACATTCATGTGCATATCAATAATGGAGAGAGCCAAGGAGAAAGAGGCCAGATAAGGACATGTAGAGCTCAGTCTTCCTGCACCAAGACAGGGATACGTCAAATGGGATGAGAGGATCCCCAAGGAGAGAGGACTCTAGCCAGTGTGACGCATCTGAGTTCCTCAGTGTAAGGCAGCGTGTGGCCTTCCTTAGCTGCAAACAATGCCCTGTAGTTCCTTTTGGAAAACTGTTGCTATAAGCAAGCAGCCGAACTATATAATCATTTGAAGACAAAGAAGTTCTCTCCTAGAATGATCGGGGGTGAGTTTTCAGACTGGTGGTCAGCCCTTAAATCAGAGACTCAGATTCTTCTCCTAGTAGGTGCTCTGCCACAGAGTCTAGAGCATTGTTATCAACTGTATGTGACTGCCATGTCTAGGTTCCATTTGGTAGGAAGGGAACGATAAGGTGGTAGAGGTCCACCCACTGTCATAAGACTCTGGCCCCAATGTGGTAGACATCACCTCTATTCAAATTTGATTGGCCAGAGCTTGGTCACTTGACCTGACCCAACCACAAGGAATGCTGAGAATGTAGTGTAACTGGGCAGCCATGCTTGTCCAGCCATAATCCTATTATCATGGAAGAAAGGGAGAACAGATTTGGGTTGCTCACTAGCAGTATTCTCCATACCTCCTGTCATAGATAGGGCCCTCAAGTTCCTGCATGCACTTCAGGGGCCCTTTGCAGACAATGATTTGAGATCCATGGTTTGCCATCAGGCACCACAAGGAGGGATGAAGTGACTGCCACAGCAAAGGCTAAGAGTGGGTCACCTACACTGAGAGAGGTCCACAAATCAGTGAGACGTGTGGGGAGGCCTGCCCAGCCAAGGAACACATTGTTTCTGACCAAGCTGAGAACAACTAGACCACAGGTTATATCAGCAGCCAATGTCAACTGCGAAGGCCAGCCAGGTGGGCAGCAAAAAGACACTCCAAAGGGACGCCACAAAGACCAGGAGAGCCGGAGGACACGGCTTAGTGTGAGCACCCATCACTCCATGGCCTTAAGCACCCCTCATGCTCTGATGGCTTCTTAGGGATAAGAAGAAGATAAGGATGAGATTTGAAAAATTGGGTACATAGATCCACAAGGGACTACATCACTGAAACACACTGTCCATTATATGGAAGAGTTGATCAAGTTGAACTAATTTTATTCAACCCCATTTCTACCCAGCAAGTACCTTGTGAATAAACTCAGATCAAGTCATCAGTTAATAAACTATTAGTTTTTTCCTGCACATCTGAGTATAGTTTGAATAAGTTTTATCACCTCAAAATTTACATATAAAAATGTCTCGGAAACCCTGTAGCTGGGATTAGAAAATGCAGGCTGCTGACGAAAGCTGCTCCCCACCCCAACCCAGAGGTTTGCTGTGCAAACCAAAATGCACTTAGTTGTCAGAACACTTACCTGGACACTGGGAGTCCCGAGGAGGGATGTAACTTAAGTATAACTGACGTGCGGATGTGAGTGGGAGAGGGACAGAGTCAGAGCAGAGGCTTGATTTCAGGGGTGACTCCAGGGCATCGTGAGTAAAGAAGGCTCTGCGCTTGGGCTGAGATCAGCAGCAGGGCCAGGAGCAGAGGGAACAGGTGTCCGGGTGGAATAAGTGGCTGGATCCAAGCCTTCTACAACTCAGTCTCCAGCCAGTGGTCCCTGTGATGGAGCAGGGTGGGTTAATGAGTACACAAAATCCAGAGGAAATGCATTAAATCCCCAATCTCTTTTTAAAAATTCAAAAATCCTCATAGTCCAAGCAGACTTTTTTCTGAGTTGGATGCACTTAAAGTAAGTGAAGTGCTTTATGGGTTTCTGTGTATCCCATTTGGAATGAATATTCTTATATTACACTGCAGAAAGAGTAATAATCCAAGACCAAGGATGTTATGTAATACACAGCATATTCACCACCTTACCATTCTAAAATCTGAAAGATTGTGACTTTGAAACGCACTTGGCCAAGAGTTCATGACCAAGGGACTCGTAACCTGTATTTCAGCATCATCCCAGCCACCCATGAAATGCAGAGTGTTAACTGGGTAAAAGTCTCGCTTCAGTCATGGCTCTAGATTTCCTCTAATACTTGCAAGGGGCTTACAAACTTTTATCTAACAGAAATACAGCTGACATTTATTTTCTTCATCTGATTTTCAGTGATGATTTTATGGATAAATAAAAGTTCAGCCAACTTTTTATTTCCAGTTTATGAGGAAGCAGGAAATGCCATTATTTTTTCCCCAGCTTCTATTTACTTTCCTTTGTATGCTTTATTCAGATTGTATAGAGGAGCAGTGTAATCATACAGTGGCTGAATGGCTAGTTATCTTGCAACACTCAATATTTGGGAATGCACTTTGAAACTATGTACTCAGAGATTGAAGAGGAAAGGAGATTAAAACTAAGTGTCTGCTATGAGCCACACTTTCCCCTGTTCCATTTAATGTAATCCTCATGAAAAGTTTGTCAGGTCCTCCCGTTTGTATAGTTGAGCAAACTAAAGCTCAGAGAAGTTAAGTAATTTGCCCAAGGTCACAGAGCCAGTAAGTAGCAGAGCCAGTTTTACCTGTCTCAGTCCTTCTTCAGGTCAATGGACCCCTAGCTGATGTCAGCACCACTGGTCTTACCTACCTTCAGTGACCCCCTCCACTTGTCTTGACGGTGTCCTCCAATGCTACTTAATAATGCTCAACTCTGTTCCTGGGACTTGCTGTTAAAAACCCTCCAATGGTTTCCTATTGCACTCAGGATAATATCTAACCTCCTTTTCTATACAATACCATTTATGATTTGACCTTTTCCCATCTTTCAACCTTCATCACCAAGCTATAAAGAACGGCCTGTTGTTTCCTAATATGTTCACTTTTCTTGTTTGCACAAATTATTCCCTCTACCAAGACTTCCCACTGCTCTTCCCCCAATTCCCCTTGCTAATTCACTTTCACCTCCACACCACCGAAGTCTAACCAAGACTATTGCAGAAGCCACCTCACAGACCTCTCTGCTTCTATTCTTGCCCACCCCACTCACCTTCCCCCAGTCTATTCTCCTGAGAGTAGCATATGCATGGCTTTAAGTATAAACCAGATCTGCCACTCTTCTCCCTCGATGGTCTACCTTACCATGCCTCAAAAGGCCCATCATGACCTGGCCCAGCTCACCTGCCCACCCTTCCCCTCAAGCAGCAATATTCCACCCACACAAGCCTCCTTCCTGTCTCTTGTCACCACCTCAGGGCCTTTGCGCTAGCTGTTGGCCTGTAATGCTCTTCTTTAATTTTTTTGCATGGCTGTATGCTTCTCAATCCTTGGGTCTCAGCTTCAATAAAACCCCCTCAGAGATCCCTTTGCTGTCCCTCCTTCCCTCACTCTGAATTCGAGCAGGCTGCTCCCCTGGCTGTCATTGTTGTTACTCTCCATGACAATACCCTGTTTATAACCTTCATTGTGCCCTTCATAGCCTTAGTCATTTGATGTATTTGTTTCTTTGTTTATTGTTTACATATTTATTATTTCCCTCTCCCACTGGACTGTAAGTTTCATGAGGACAAGGACAACATCTGCTTTATTCATCATTTCATCCTCAGCCCAGTACAATGCTAGCCCACAGTAAATCCCCATTCATATTTGTTGAACAGAAGAGCAAATGAGTGCTTGATCCCTGCACAGCCCAGCACAGGTATTGTCTCCCTGCAGCTTTTCCCCACCGCTCCCAGCCAAACTGGGCTTCCTCTCTGGGCCCTCTCCACAGGTCATTGTGGAGAATGATTCGCTCACATTGTACCCACCCCCCATCAAGAGAAAGGCCGCTGTCTGTGCCGACCGCGGTGCCTGAACTACATGACACAGGTCAGTAAATTTTGATTGGCTTATTGAAGAGGGAATACTTGAAATCTGCCAGTTCCCACTATAGCTCAGGGCGCCAGGCACAGTCACCTCCACGAGGAGAGGGCCTCATTCACCCTGTAACCCTTCTCTGGCAAATGCCAGGCACAGAGGAAGTATTCAGGAATGTTTGCTAGAGGCATGAATAAATACATTTTTTAAAGCATAATAGAGCCCACAGAGCTTATCTTTTTATGAGCAACCAGCCTTTCACAGAATTTTGCTTTAGCGCTATCTTTGAGGCGTTTTGTCACTTACAAAAAGAATGTGACTTTTGTGAATCTAAACATACTTGAAGACTTTTTCTCTTCTTTTAGCAGTGGCTGCTCTTCACAGTCTGAATTACTCCATGTTCATTCATCCATTCATTCTATCACTCACTCATCTACCCACGTATCTGTTCCCAGAGTTCCCAGAGTCCATGCTAGGCTGTGCGTGTTAGCATCCTTTGTGGACAGATCCCACAGCACAGTGCAACCCCTCAGCTGTTGGGTGAGAGAGACTACTAGCCCTCTTACAGTGCGGAACGGGGGCCCGCCCCGGAAACGGGAGAGGACATGCATCACAGAACTGAGAATGAGGGCGGCCCTTAGGATTCAATTTCCCACTTACAAATGGCCCTGACTAGTCCTTCCACCCTGGCTCACTTCCTTCCTCAGAAGTCAACATAAGTCGACTACACAGTGTCCATTTCCTTCTGCTTCTCTCCTCCCTCTGACCTGCCACCTCTGATCTTCCCTGTGTCCATGTGCAAAGGACTCTCAGGCTTCCTCAGCACAGGAAAGGGTATCTGGAAACGCTGAGCAGCCTAGACAAGTGCTTTTCTCATGTACTGAATTCTTGAAAGTTCCATGTAAAACAACAAGTAACTTTTTGTTTTTTGTTTTTTCTGATTTTAAAATAATACCGGTTCACTTTCGGAAGTTTTAGAAAATATAAAAAAAATGGTGAGGAAAATTAAAAACAGCAACAATATCATGGCACAGAAATAGCCACTATTGATATTTTTTATATTTCTTTCTACTTGGTGTAATCATGTTAAATGCTATGTATTTGTTCAATTTTTCATCTTCCCCATTTAGGTGCTCAATAAATGAGTGAATATAAAGTTTGAGTTGTTTTCCAAAAGTGGGCTCATACTATACATACTCTTTTGTTGTCTGCCTCTTAAAAGCCAAACATAATATCAAGAACATTATTTCATCTAGTATCTTTTTCTGTAAAATCATTTTAAATAACTTTGAAATAATTTCTATTGGATTCAATTATAGGTGTCAAATATTCTCATGCATAGGTATTTTTAAAGTAATTCTTCATTATTGGAACATTTAGATTTTCTAGGTTTTTTTTTTCATTAAAAATAACACTATAAGAAGCATCATTGCCCATACATGTTTGTGGGTAATCAGGTTATTTTTATAGTATCCATTCCTACTGGCGGCATTATTGGAACTAGAGTTATATATATATATATTTAGTATCTGTTATGTGTGGGTAACTTGCCTTAGAACACTTGTCAAATTTATACTGCCCAGTGGTGAGGCATGTAAGTGCCTTTGTATTGACTGGAGTTAAATGCTTGTGAAGCATCATTTATATTATTCCATGTAAAATGCTACTATAGCAAGTTGCCTTTATCACTTTACTTCCTCTGCTTCAGCCTGAAGTTAAGTAAATTATTTCAAGATGTTGCATTTTTCTTGTAAAGGGAATATTTGCTGCCAGCACATCTCCCTGTCCATGAGAGAACAAACTCCCTGCCTACCAGGCTCAGATGACACGTACACCTGTGCGGAGTCACAGGCATCCTCATGATCTGCCTTTGGTCAGCTTTTGGTGATTCCTGGTTTTAGTTTAGATGAAAACAGATGATGGCATCTGCTGGCATTTCCCCTCTTATGGGAGGCTGAGTCTCTGCAGGATCCCACGTGCCTTTGGAAGAACACAGGTAGAACATGGAATCCACCTTGAAGACGTGGCCACCTTTGAGGTAGCCAGTGGAGCCCAAGCTGCCAGAGGCCTCCTCAAGAAACAGTTCCCCCCAACCCCGCTCTGAATGTCCCTAAGCAAACCCCTTCCTTCCCACCCACTCTGGAGACCAGCCCTTCTGTTTCACAATAAATCCATATGCCTATCCTTGTCTGTGATTTTTTTTAATGGAAAAAAGAGTACTCCCCAAAACAAAATCTTTATACCCTACTAATCATTTTGAGGATGAGATGGAATGACCGTGTAAGCTCTCAAATAAATCTTGGTTGGTACCTTCTTCTATTGTCTCTGCATCCCCAGACTCAGGAGAAGCGGGAGGCCACGGGGAGCTAGCTTTACTTGTCAGCGCATCGCATCCCTCAGGGTATCCAAACCGGGGAATGCTGGGCTCACTGCTTCCTGGCCTCTCCTCTTCACCTCTCCCTGGGAGGGTTGTTGTTGAAAGAGATTTGCCCCAGTTACATGCTGGAGAATTGTGAGGGAGGGAGCACAATGACTTAAGAAAAACGCCAAAGGATTCCTTTCAATGTACAGTCCCCCTAATATACAGGACAACAGAAAAAATATACAAGTAGTCATTTTTAAAGTCAGTATTTTGTAACTGTATTTTAAAATTCCATTTCTACGTTTCAATTTTATTTTAATTATATTAGGATATTATAATCAATTAAGTGTTAGTAGCTATGTACTCATATGTCCATATTAATAGATGCCTGATGCTGATGGCTGCTTGAGGAAATAGCTCTCCACCAAACATTTTATAATATTTTCCATAATACTGTGAGGTGGACTTTTGTTATTCTCTTCAATTATTCTCATCCCACCTCATTTCTCTCATCTCATTCTTTTGCTAAATGAATTCTGTCCCCTATTCTTCAGCTAAATGGAGGACCATTTTGTTCGGTGCTTTATAGAAATTAACGGACTAATTTCAAAGGCAGAGCGAAATAGGCTTCTTCATCGTCTTCCAACAGAGAGCGCAGTAGACACCAGAAGAAATCAAAACCTCTAATACTATGCGAACACTCTTCTGAATATTTTATCCAGTGGGAACCTGGCCTTATGAGGATCTAGCTTAGAGAAAATAACAGGATGCAGTGGGAACAAGCACTAACCTTGCCTCAACAGCCACACAGGGTGGGGGCCTTAAGGAAAGCTCTGGAATGGTATTGGACCACCCCCGCTAACCTGGAGACCTAGAAACTAACTTTCTAGGAGGATAAAGGCCGCTTCTGGAAAAAAAAGGTGCTCCCTGGCCCCTTCACAACTGACTTGTGTAGCTGGAAGCTCTGCAGACACGTTCTCATGCTCCAGAAGGCGGTGAGAGTCTCGGGATATCATGCTGCAAGCACTTAGAAAGCCAGTACCAGGACTTCATCTCTGGCCAGTGAGCAGAACACTACCCAGAGCCACCAGCTAGTACAAAGTTGGGGTACACAGGAAAGACTGGAAAAGACTGAAGAGTCTGCTTACATACATTCAAAACTGCCCTCTACCAAGTAAGGAATAATTTTGCTCTAAGTTAATAATATCTCGAATAAGTATTAAGGGGACAGGCAAGCATGTAGCCACATCTCCCAGGTTTCATTTAACACATGCCCGATATACTTCATCTGGCTCCTAAATCGCTGGCTCCATATTACAGAGAGTTCATTCTAGCTCTAGGTTGGTTTGGGTCATTTTCAAATGATGAGAGGTGTGTGTGTGTGTGTGTGTGTGTGTGTGTGTGTGTGTGTGTGTAGTGGTATCCATTTGAATAGGGTGCTTGAGAGATGTTCCCTTTCAGAACTGAAAATTTTCTTGTTTTAGCAGGAGAAATTATATAGGCCATGTAATTATCTGTGTTGAGGGTTCATTCTGGCAATGCTATTGGTATTTACATTTTTAACATGAATAGCTAAGCACGTAAAGTCAATTTCTCTCATATGGTCACACATTTTCTGAGAGACCCCTGTAAACAGCTTTCCATGTTATTGGGACAATACAATGAATTATTCATCCATTTTGGACATTGTATAGGTACATTTGTATTTGAATCATGTTTTGAATATCACATTGAATCACATATTATATATTGAATGATATTTAATAAACACTAGGGCAATATGTTATTTAAGGATACTTTGTAAATCCTTTTGTTTGGTGGGCCTGGGAGAATAAACATTTACGTTCCTCAGATGAAAGAATATTTTAATAGTGGACAATCTTGTTATTTATAAAAATCAGAATTCATCAATGTTACGTATAAAATCATTCAATACTTTTTCAAAATACAACATATTTTCTTACCACTTGTCAAAGGTACACTCCATTTTGTAATATTTTTCAAAGAACATTTTTAAAAAATGAAGACATCAAAGGATAGCTTTCAAATCCTTGATGTAATAAATAATGGCAATGTTTTTGCATTTGTTCCTTAAAATCTCTTCATAAAGCCGTGAAGTCCCTGACATGTCCCTAGCACTGCAAATTGACCATACCTGCTCTTCTTAGGTATTTCCAATTAGAAAGTCATTTAAAGCAGGGAAACAGGTTGCTCCTCCCAAGCCGGGTCTTAGTTACTCCTAAGTGGTTAATTTGCTGTCATAAGGCTGACCTTCAGTACTGGTGAGATGTCGCATGGGTTATCGCCTTCCCAGGATTAGATGAGTCTCCTGCAGAGTGGAAGTCAGAATTCCAACTGCGAGTCAGACTGCAAACCCTGAGAGCCGCTGAGAGGAAAGGAGAATGCATCTAAGCAAAGCCCCCAGCAGATGAGAATGAATGCCTGGGGGTAATTAGCAGTCTTTGCTGCATTCACTCTGCTCTCATGAGTAAGAAAACTGAGGTCCGGACACTATAAGGCTTCATTTCAAAAGTCATGACTATTTAATTCTAACTGGAGCCACAGAGCCTGTGTTTCTCCCTGCTCTTCACATGTGCTGGTTCTGCAGTCCCCTAACTGAGCACCTTCCATGAACTAAGTGCATGTCAGGCGCCCCTGCGGAGGAAAGAGAGGCCGGGTTTGGAGAAGTTTTGCAGCTCAGTGGGGCTGATGGCCAGGAGCCCCTGTGGTAGATGAGCTCTGCTGTGTCTGCTGCTCCTCTTACTGCGGTTTTCCCTCTAAATTCAGACCCTTACCTAGACTTGGAACAACTCCATTTGGAAACATCCCATCTGGTTACCAAGGGACTATGTATTACCCCAAAATGTGCCTCCCTTTCTTTTCACAGGAGACGATAGCCACCTGAGGGGCTGAGGCTTTGGGTTGTCCTCCTGCAGTGGTGACGAGTTTGAATGAAGACATTGACACTAATTCTGTCCATCTTTTAACTAAGGATGCCTTCCAAACAGCAGAAACTACACAAATATTGACAAATTGACTCAGTTTGGAGCACAATCTGCACTTTGAAGTGGGAAAGACCCAAGATGACAATGGGGTAAGGAGACAAGGAGCTTTGTAAAGTGATTGTAGGGTGGCTGGCAGCGGCTTTGTTCCGTTTGTTTGATCTCATTCCTCCTCTGGGCGAGCCCAGCACTGCACACATACTTAGTCACATTCCTGCCTCATTGAAGAACACCACCGTTGTTTTTCTTTCTCCTTTCATCCCTCTTTTAATCTATGCTTTCCTGCTATGTATTTGAACACTTATAAGCCTTCTTAAATTCTTTCTGGAACAAGGCAAAAACATAAAATTAATCAATAGATCAAAGATTCATCTACACTTGTGGTCATATTTCTCTGTCTTCTCTCTCGGGTCATTCCTCCGGATTCTGCCTTCTGCATTCACCTTGTCATCAAGCTATCACACACCACCAGATACTTCCCTAAAGCTTTGCCTTACCCTCCTCGCTGGCTCAACCCAAAGCTCCAGAGGCCATCTCCTCCTTGTCAAGGTCTCTCCTTGGTGTCCATGATGATTCCTGGTTCTCCTCTCAGCTCTTCAGCTGCTTGTTTGGAGACCCATTTCTAGTTCCTTTTTCCCACCTCATTTGCTAATTATGGCATAACTCTGAGTTTCAGTTCCTGGCATTTATGTTCTTCCATGTCAAGAACAGCTCATTCACTGCCAGTGACTAAAGACCCCTTGAGGACAAGGACCATATATTTTTTAATATCACAGAAGGTACTGCACATAGTTGGAGCTCAGTGTGCACCACTGATTTAATCTGATAACACAGGACTTCTGGAAGTGGTGGTCTATAGTGTCCCCCTAGAGAATTTAGAAAAGAATTTTAAGAAAAAAGTCAACTAGTTACAGAATATATAAAATTTTATTGCCCTATGAAGTCTATAATCTCATAAAACTATGAAATTTAAATGGACAAGAATTAGATTGAAGTCTGTTATGCCCAGAGTGAACTTCATTACATCTTACAGATGGTTTTCTGTTGTTGTATATTTTCTAAAGCATATCTTGAATCCTTCGCCTCTTCCTATCCTCGCTTCGACTGTGACACATGCTGCTTGTCACCTGGAGGACCCTAAAGCCCTCCTGTGTGGTCACCCTGCTGTGTGTTCTCTATCCCTTCCTATGTGTTCTCTGCACAGCAGCCAGAGGTTTCTTTAGAGCTGTAATCTGGATGTGTTACTCCCCTGCTCCATAGCCTTCCATGGCTTCCTATTGCTTTGGGGATAAATTTCTATCCTTTTGTGAGACCAGCAAGGCCCTGCATTTCTTAGCCCTTCTCTGTTCCTAGGATGTTCCAAACTCCTGGCCCCAGTGGCCTCACCTGGAGCTGTCCTCTCTGCCCAGGTGTGCTCTGAACTTGCCCTGAAGGGCCTGGCTTCCTCACAGAGACCTGCCCTGACTTACATTGGTTCAGAAATCCTGATTAGCCCTTGTTGTTCCTCACTTTGCTTTTCCCCTGTAGGGTGTGACAGCAGGAATGATGAAACACTCCTTGGATATTTATTTGCCTAATACCTGCTTTCCCCCGCTGGACAGGACTTTCCAAAAGCAGGTGCCTCTGCTGTTCACCATTTTATCCACAGCAACTAACTTGCACAGAGTAGGTGCCCCACACATGTTTGTTGAGTAGATGAGTAAACATAAATTGTGAAAGAATCAGAACATGCTGTCTGGTATCCCAATAAAGCCCTTGAGTTTAGAAAGATGTTTAAGGCATTGCTGGAGCTAGAAATAAAAGTAGTGAGCTGAGTTGGGAGCAATGTGGTAAAGGGATACTTGAAACAAGTTCCACAGGCCCTAGGGAGCTGATTGGAATGTGAGTTTAATGAAGATTCATGTGAATGTTGAGTAGAGTGGCCCCAAACCCAAGCCAAAAGTCTTTTCCTTAGCAAGGGAAAATGAAGACCTATCCAGTCTTCCCCACCTGCTAAGCCTGCACATAGATGCCTTGGCCAGTTTCTGCATCCTATTTTGCACATGGTAGAAAAATCTGTGATTAACTCCTAGGGATTCTGAAGCCAATACACTAAGTAAGTCACAGGTCATGGTTTCTTTTAAAAATAATTACACATTGAATTTCACCTCACCTTTGTTTCACTTATTTTTGGAATGTTGATGTGTTTCTTAGCATTTCAGTATAAATTAAGAGCTTTAGGAAATGAAAAGCAGCATGTATGGTTTGAGAAATCCAGAAATAAACCAGAAGAAACTGAGGGTCTGTGTAATTCTCTAGTTGGCTTTTGTTTGGAGTCCCAGAGCTAGCTTCATTGTATCTGACATGTGGTGACGCTGACTTCGTTATTTTGGTATATATTAGCCATGACAAAACACTGATATGAAGTCTCTAGATCTCAGCTTTTTGTTTTATTGAAAAGATACAAGATTTTTAATTTTGAGAGAGTGAATTTTGATGAAACTTATCAGAAACAGAGTGTACCCAAAGATGTGTGTAATCATTCATTCAAAAAGGATTTTCTGGCTTCCTACAATAGGCAGGGGTGTGGAGTTGGGTGTTAGGTGCAATAAAAAGCAGAAAAAGACTCAAACACAGTTTCTGCTTTTAAAGTACTAACCATCTACTATTAACAAGATAAGTTAACACTTTAAAAAAGTATAGTTTAAGGAGGAAAGTTGTGAAGTGTTGCTAGAGAGGCATAAGACAATTTTATGTATTCTACATGTTTTACGTATCTTCTATATGTACCTAGATGAGGGATTCTTTCTAAATAGTGCTGTATTGAAAGATTCTGCAAAGCTGTAAGATTTGAAACTGGCCGTAAAAGATGGTAGGTTTTCTTTTCTTTTGCTTATTTAATTAGCTATTAAAGTAAAATAATTATTTTATTTATTATAAAGAGATAACATATGTGGGCAGTGTCAATGAGGGAAAAGGATCAAATAAAAACCTAATAATATCACTACATTGAGATAATCACTATTAGCAACTTTTTCTCTATATGTATGTATGTTGTAAAATTAGAGTCACACACGGTATAATGCTGTATCCTGCTATTCTCATTTAACAGTTTATCATCAACATCTCTCTGTCTGCTTGTCGGTCAATGCACGGGTATGTTTTTCACTGGGTAGCGAATGGGAGGGAAATGCCTAAGTCTGAGTTGCTGTGTCTCAGAGCACAGCTCTAAGCTAAGATAAATAAAGTCTAGGCCAGGAATTCCTGCTGAGTGCACAGTTCCAACCTGGCCATTTCTCTTCTTGGCATCAGACAGTGCCGGTTACACTTCAAAACCACACCAAGACCTGGCATCCTACCATTGTGATTCATAATCTGATCTAGACAATCAGTACTATCAGCTTGGGTGCTCCTGAGACACTTGAGAAGCAGAAGGTCAGAAGCAGAAGGTGGAGCAAAGCATCTACCCCAGGGAGCCACCGTGGTCACCAAGGGGAGTATCTGGCCTTTAGATTCACTGCCAACTGGAGCAAACGGGGCATGTGGGTGGATGTATTTTTATTCATAGCAGCACTGCCAATTAAATGGTAAAGGCCTGTAATTTTCTGGATGTTTATAATCTAAGTGGGTGTGCTCAGGGTGAGGCCTGGTGAATAGCTTCACATTCCGCTTGAAAACAGGCTACCCCAGGGCCAAGGTGCTCAAGCCGATAGCTTTTCTCTGAAACAGAATCATTTTTCAGGTGCCCAGTGTGAAGGTGAGCATGATTCAGAATGTCTGACCTTCAGTGCAGGAAGTTAGTGTTTGCCTCCAAAGCAGTACTCCAGGAGAGGAAGGTGGGGAGCTAAAGTTGGGGATATTACCATGAAGTTTTGGACTTACTCATGCCTCACAAACAGAGACTAGTAGCATCCTGAAAATAAATGTACTATGGCCAGACTGGAGATATGCAGTGAGCTACCCATGGTTCTATTATTTATCTGCTCACACACACACACATACACAATGATTTATTAGAAATCTTATTACCATAAGCAACAAAGCTAATTCCACCGATGACAAAGAAAGAACCTTCAAACCTGCCTTGTGCATGGGGGCAGGAGGGTGGCTCCAGGCCACACTTGGTCCAGCTAAAGAAAGCACACAGCACAGAGAATCAAGAGTGCAGGACTGAATGAAACAGAGCAAGCCCCAGAGGTTACTTCCACATTTCCTTATGTCCATAGAAGTTATGCAGTGTGACACTCCTGAGAATTTATAATGGCAGGATTGGTTGTTTCCAGAGTGAAAGAGCCCTGGGTGAGATCCCTTTGACTTATAAAGTATAGACTCCATAGACAAAGGTAATCAAAGCAACAGTCCATGCCTCATCCTGTAGCTGTCACTCAGAAAGAGGAGAGTTCATCTTACAGCACTCATAAGGAGTCGAGCCAACCATTGCTTCTATGCATGTGCTCTTTGCCCCATCCTCCCGGAATGGGCCAGAATGGGCCCATTCTGCCTCACCAGCTGTAGAGTCGCTATTGTTCAGTATTTCTTCAAAGAAGTATTGGTTCCTTCTCTTTGTTCCCACCATCCTGCCTCCCACCTTACTTCCGACTGTGCTCTTCAGGCCCACTGGTGTGTCAGTCTTTACTAAAGTCCTCCTGCCCAGCCTTTGAGAAGTCACATGTTTGCAAGTGAAATGTCCATGATAGTCCAGAAAGCAGGCTCCGAGGAGTGAACTGTGCAGATTCACATGGATACAGATTGTGGCTTTGATAACAATGAGCTATGTGAATTTGGACAAATTACTTAATCTTTCTGTGCCATAGTTTCTTCCCTAAAAAAGGAGGGGGTAATAATATCTACCTCCTAGGGTTGCTGTGAGCATTAAAAGACATAATACTCCTAAAATACTCAGAGGTGTTTCTGCTATTTGTTGGCACTTCGTCAATATTAACATTTATTATCGTTTTAAAGTTATTATTACTATTAGAGAATTGGAGTGGAGGGCTCTTGAACCAATTTGGGAATGAATTTCAGAATCTTTCAGCCATTTATAATCTTTGTTGCTCTCAAAATTCAATGACTATACAGAAACTCTTCTATCCTCTTTTTCTAGTCATTTCCCCCCCTACCATTCACAGATGCTGAGTGACTGGAAATCAGAAAGGAAGTCTTTGCTCTGGATATGAACTAAAATTAATTTCCACTTTAGGTTCCTTGCCAAATCCTGAGGCTGGAGGGACAAGCGGGCATTGCAGTACTTGAGATCTGTAATGAGGGGACAGAGTGTGGTAGGGAGCGGGCACCAAGAAGAGAACCAGTGGGGAGAGGGTGGAGGGCTCCCTCTGGCCATCTCCTTTGTGTCCAGAGGGCAGATTCAAATGAACACCTGAGAGTGAGGATTTTGCAAGAGTTGTAGTTGCCCATTTTGGCTGTTAGGAACTTGGGGTCTTATTGCGACACTGGCTGTGACATCTAAAAGTTTTGCTGGATGACGCAAACTACCAAATCTTCCACCTTTATTTTTATGGGGAATTTTGATAAATGTTTTTCCTGAGACCTCATGTCTGGATACACCTATGTTTTGAGTCAAGAATATGATCCTTCTACTATGACTAAGAGGCCCCAAAACATTATTTTTAAATTTGATCAGCATATCACATATTATTCCACAAGCTGGAACAGACCCAGGGGTTCACACAGCCTGCTTGAGTGGTTTTCATCCTAGACAAGCTGAAGGGAATTTGAGTCAGGCACAGGGTTGTAAAGCTAAACAGGTTTTTAATGCTCACCAGAATCTGCAAGCCACGAAGGAGTGCATGGAAGTCTTATTAAAGATTTCCAGTCTAATCCAAAATACAAAACATTGAAATATGTGCATGGTAGATTTTTAATAGTCTGGCACAATAATTACCAGTATTGCCTCTGAAGGAGACTTCCTAGCTTTGATCCTGGCTCCACTATTTATCTGTGTGGCCCTGAGCTAATTACCTGATTTTGCTAGACTGGTTTCCTCATCTATCAAATGGGGACAAGAGTAGCTACTTCCTCGAGTTATGGTAAAAGTAAAGGGAGTAATTGTTGTAAAGCCCTTAGAACAGCACTTGGCTCATAGTAATCCCACAGTTAATGTGAGCTATGAATATAACTGATTTTCAAGTGTCTGATCAGCCGTCTATTTAAAATCACCAGCATATCTAAATCTAAATGCTGAAGAAATAATATATATAGATATATATATATTTTTATTTTTAATAATGTTTTTTTTTAGAGGGCATCTCTCATATTTATTGATCAAATGGTTGTTAACAACAATAAAATTCTGTATAGGGGAGTCAATGCTCAATGCACAATCATTAATCCACCCCCAGCCTAATTCTCATCAGTCTTCAATCTTCTGAAGCATAACGAACAAGTTCTTACATGGTGAACAAATTCTTACATAGCGAATAAGTTCTTATATGGTGAACAGTACAAGGTCAGTCATCACAAAAACTTTCGGTTTTGATCACTCATTTTGAACTATAAACAATCAGGTCAAATATGAATATTCGTTTGATTTTTATACTTGATTTATATGTGAATCCCACAAGAAATAATATATTTTTAAAACAATTTTTCATTGCATAATTATAGGATCAATGAAAGCATTTACAACAGTGGTTTTATTTTTTTAATATACATAGATATACCATAAAGAAATAATGTTTTATAGTATAGGCTTAGTAAAAGAACTTTATCAAGGTAAAAGTAGCATAAGATTTTCTCCTGTCCTTTGATGAAGAGGAAGAGAAAGTTGAGTCTCAATTATGCTTGAATCTACAAAATTCTGGAATATTCTCTTTGGCCTATTGAATGCTCTACCAAGTGAGCACCAAACATCAGTTAATATTCTTCAGTTGTAGGCATGGATGACCCAAATCTACCAGCTTACATCAGGGCTTTGTCTGCATCTCCATCCTTTACTTAGAGCCAGAGATCTTAATATGAAACTACAAGTCTCTCCTCCACTCACTCTAGTCTTTAGCGCACAGTTTTAATGATCATCTCTGGAGCACTCACATATTTCTAGCTCTAGTCAAGACTTTGCAAGCTCTGGACTATCTCCAACTTAATATGTCCTCTTGGATACCCAAAGAAACCTCAAAATCAACATCTCTAAAACCTGACTTATCATCTTTCCTCTCAAACCTGACCCACTTCCAAGGGCCCCCATTTCATTGAATGACATCACCTCATCCAAGCCAACTCTTCACTAAGCCTCATCGGTTTTACTTCTTAAATTACAATTGTAGCATCTACTTCTGCATGCATCTACTGCAATCCTCACTACCAGTACTCAAGTTCAAACTATCGACATTGCTTCACCTGACCACTGTCTTTTAGCTGTGTTTCCAGAATCTATTTGGGCCCTCATGCAATCCATTCTCCACACTAAAGCCAGAGTAATCTTTTCAAGTCAGATTAAGGCACCTCCCTGCTTAAAATATTAAAATAAATTTTTATTATTTTTAGAATAAAGATAACTTCTGACTTCTTCAGCCTCCAAGATTCTGCATGGTCTGACTCCTCCTTTCCTTTCCTGTTTCATCTTAAAATCTATTTCACTTAGTGTCTCCTCTTTAGTCCCTCAGGCCTTCCTCCTGCCCTTTACCTTTTTCATGCTCTCTCTCACCACAGAGTCTTTGCACATCTTACCTTGAATGATCTTCTGTGTCTTCTCAGCACAATCAATACCTACTTTTCTTCTCAATTCAAGCATCACTTCTTCAAGGAAATCTCTCCTAATCTCCCAACATGGTTGACTTCTTCTAGTAAAGGCTTTCATAACACTTCTCCTATAGTCCTTTACCAATGCATTCATTCAGCAAATTTTTACTGAGTACCTACCATGTGTGAGGTTCTGTTCATTTTACAGACCAGGGATATGTCATTGGACAGAACAAAGCCTCTCTTAAGGAGCTGCCATTTTAGGATGAGATTTAAGTATAAATCTCACAAAGTGATAAGAACTCTGAAAACAAAGCAGGGAAGTGGGAACAGAGATGGGGGAGGGAGCAGATTTGTAGTTTCCCATTGGTTGTGCAGCAATTTGGTTAATAGTTGTCATCCTCACTAGATTATAAGCCTCAAGAGGACCGGGTCTGCTCACCTTTTACCTTCAGTATGTAGCAAATGTGTATGAGATCATGCCTATCTCATAATAGATGCTCAGTAAAAATGATTGAATAATTCTCATTCCAACTAACAGCAATTTGTTAGAATGGAATGCAACACTGTTGGATTAATTTTTGTGAGTAGATATTAATGATTTCTAATGTGGTGTTTGAAAATGAATAGCATTTCTCATTTCAAAGCAATTTAACTTTTTAAATCCCTATGTTTGAATATGGTACTGACATTTTCTTGGGAAGTTTCAGATACTGAATACTTTGAGTTTCCTTCCTTCTTAGATGAAAAACGAATCCTGAAAACATCCTACTCTTTCATAACTTTGATGCTGGTAAATGATTTTCAAGTTGAAAGTCAAAAAAGCAATTAAATTAGTGAATTCTGCTGTGACCAAACAAGTCAGTTAAAATATAGACCCGCTTCATAATTGGATGCATGCTTTTGGAAAGACCGTTAACTCTCCCCAAAGGATGGACAAGGCTCTAAAGCCCACGTATATGCTTTAGTTTGAACTTTTAAAGCTATTTCTAGGAAGCAAGAATAGCTACAGTTCCAAGAGACTTACTTTTCTTTTCTGTAGATAGTCAGCATTTTTTAAAAACAGAAGGTTCACCGGCTAGCCTTTCTGGGTAAGGGAAAGCACCGCTCTGGTATTTCTGCTTCATTTCTCAGAATGAAGGCTAAAAACCTACAATGGAGCAATGATAGTGGGATGTTGAGGAAAAATGAATACAAACAGGATTTTTAAAAAGTGACAATTTTAAAAGCAGAAAATCCACCTTGCAGTAACTATTCTAAGTCATTTCATGAGTTTATAGTATAGCATGTTTTCTTTTAGTTTTCACGTTTTTTACTAAGAAAACGCTTGAAAAAGGATTTCTTCCAGAAAATGAAAAGAAGGAAGCTCCAGGAAGACAGAAAATTGTGCTGAAAGCAGAATTCTAGTGGTATGGCTGTTAGGGTGGATGTGAGGTGAGGACACATAATTTATGACCATTTGGTAAGAAAGGCAAAATAAGCAGAAGTGCAATGAGTTTTGCTTTGGAAAATCTTCCAAGAACAGATCTTCCCAGTCATGGAGCAGTACCAGTTAAACCACAGAGCTTTACTGACATCTAGTGCTCAAAAACATAATGATCTTCAATGAGGCAGAACACTCCCTATTGTCATATGTACTAAAAAATAAAATATCTGTGTTTCAGTATAGGTAGGGGAAACCATAGCAATTAAAGTCCTTCAATGAAGAGCTTTCTTATATAACATCTCATTTGAGTCTCTCTACAATGACCCTGTGAGCAAAGCAGAGAAAGTATTATCAATCTCATTTTTCAGATGGGGAAACTGAGGCTTGGAGAAAGAGACATTTAGTGAATTTACCAAGATGACATGCTTGGTAAGAGACAGAACCAGGACAAAACAAAAGATTTCTTACAGCTTAGGCTGCTCTCTTCTACAAATCTCTCTCTTCCCAGCTTCAGAGGACACAGAAGAATATCCTCCAAAGGTAGATAAGATGGGCGTTCCTCACTGGGAGGGGATGAATAAAGGAATCATCATCTAGAGGAATAATGGTGAACTTCATAAGAGCACTGTCACTATTGAAAACGTCATTACTTATGCCCTCATATTTTTATAAAAACATAATCTCAACTTCTTTCACTTAAAGAACAAGTGGAGATAGAAGACATTTGGTCTTCATCTGACCTTTCATCCGCATTAGACTTTCTGGAGAAAAATTAAAGATTTTTTAAATAGCTCATTATGAAATCTGGTCATTTTTTTTTTGAGCTGGTTAGGAAAAATGTCCAAAAGAATATTCAAGAAAATTTTCAATGAGATTAGGAGGGTATTTTAGAGCTTAAGGATTTTCCCAGGTAGACAGTTTTAAAATTTGACCCACTAAGATATGTTTTCATTGGAATCCTAAAATCAAGAAATGCTTTTATTCAGGTTATTTGAGGAAGCAATATAATTATTTGCTCAACTAGAAAATTGCTGTAATTTACTTAAACTCCTATGAAGCTCAGAATTTCATTTTCATATCTGTTTCCTTTGACATAGAAAATGAAAATATTGGAAGCTGCTGAGAGATTTATTAGGACATCATCATCTGAGCAAAAAACAATTGGAAATTAATTTTCTACCAATTTTGTCTATTCTTAGAATTTGTGTTGGTGCCTATAACAAAGGAATGGTTTGACAGTTGCTGCATTAATTTCAACAACGTAAAAGCCAACCCAGACAACAAACAGCCACCTGGCTTGGTTGTTGTCTACATTGACTGAATTAATCTATACTTCTTATAGTATACAATATACTACACTTCTTCTGAAAGGCTGTACTATAGTCAAAAGCCTAGAAATAGAAATAAGGAAGAAATTATGAAAACCTGGCGTGAGTTCTTGGTCTCAAGAAACATATGAAAGTTGGTATGGTCAAGGAAATCCATAAAAGCAGTTGCAAATTTAAATATCATTTGGAGTCAGACAGGTAACACAGAAGAGTAGTGGTGGCTGAGGTGAAACCCAGGGGTGGTAAAGAATGTGACAAACTGGACAGCCCATGCCCTGTCCCATCGTCAACTACCCACCTCCAGTCAGGTTCACAAGGTAAGAATGAGGGAAGAAGTCAGGAATCTGGAATTTTTGATTGAAATCTCTTTTCTTTTAAAAATATTGGCTATTAATTCTACCTAAAACCTCTGAAAGGGCTGAAATAAAAATGTCTATAGGTTGCTTTCAATGCACGGGTCACCAGTTTATTGATATCTGACATACAACTAACACCCCAGAGCTCCCCTGCAAGATTAGGTTGATGTTCCCTTCTGCTGGACTGTGTCTCCATGGGACTCTTACTTGGCTTTCTCCTCTTCCTTTTTGCATCCCTGATCCCTCTTGGTCCCTCTTTGGAGCAAGCACTTCTTTAATAAACCACTTGCACACAAATCCTCATCTGAGAATACTGCTGAATCCAAGCTAAGACCACCAGCCTCCACTGGACCTTCATTTCCTCTTCCTTAATAGGGGCACAATAATAGCAGTTCCCTCACAGTGTGGTTGTGATGATTCAGTGAATTGGCCTGTATAAAGAGCTTTGAACAATTTCTGGCCATCACTGTATAAGTGCTGGCTAAAATTATTCTCTCATGGTAAGAGGATGAAAATAAAAATAAAACCATCCCATTTCTCATGCAAGTTCTATTTTCTGGTGAAGCACATACTGAGTCCAACTTTGGAGAGATATATATTAAAAGTCAATAGTATATCTTCTTGTCCTCCATGACCACACAACATGCCTCTGGGATGAAACAGGACCCCCAAAACTAACCCGACCTAAACTCAAGAATGGTGGGTATGTGTGTAGGTGGCAAAACCACCAGACCGTGGAATGGGGCATAGCAGACATCTCTGACATCCTAAGGAAGCATCACAATTGATTCAGCTGCAGCCCATCTGTCAAATGAACAGGCCTCAGTAAGCTCAACTCCCATGGCCCATTTATTTCTTCTGTATTAACACGACAAAAGCTCCCTGTCTTTCCTGCAGAAACAGGCACCGCTTTCCAAGTTTCTCCATTGTTGTCAACAGTGCCATCATCTTTCTAATCCCCCAAGATTATAAGCTTATGATAGTTTATTTCCAATTTCATTCCCCAAACCAATCTATCATCATGCTTTGCCTATTGTTTTTTCATGAGGCGCAACAGATCTTTTCATTTCTGAAGCTGCCACTGTAATTAATACAGATCTGAGTATGTCATGTTTGGGGATTCCCACTGCTGGCTTGTGCTCATACTTTCCAATATCTTCTGTCTTCAAGTCATTGTCCATGTAGCTGGTAGAGTACTCTTCAACACTTTTCATGATTTCCCTGTAGAGCCAAAGAGTATATGTAACCTCTTGTGTAACTTGCTCAAATAACATGCAAGTATGTAGTGCCAACTATATGCCAGAGATTGTTCTAAGTGACAGATACAGATACCCTTCTGAGGTAGGTGCTGTGATTGCCCCAGTTTTATAGATGAGGGAAGTCAGAGGTAAATAACTTGCCTGGGGTAATAAAGCTGGTGTCAGAGCCAGGATCCAAAGCCACATGGTCAGGCTCCAGGGTCTGAACACTTACTGTACAGACTTACAACACTAAATACTACATAACACTGCCTCTCGATCAATGTTGGACGTCATCATCAACCTTTACCATTACCTCTTCCTAAATCCTCTATTCCAAGTTATTCCCATTTCTGAGATTTTTGTGTCATTTTGTAGGCAAAATAGGCCAAGAAACATTCTGTAAATGGTGAAAAGATAGATTGTTTGGGAGATCTGAACAGTGACAATACCACATCAGGGGTTGGGTAAGTGATCTCATTGTAAAGGATCAGAATATAACTATAGGCTGATCTGCTTGTGAAGGCTCAAACCAGTGAGCAGATTGCAATCTATAGCTGGGTTGCAAAACGTTAATAATCCCAGGTTTTACAGCCTTCCACTTTGAGAAATGTTCTTAGGGAACTTAACCAGAGGCTATTTTATGGCAGCATTAAATCATTTCCCCCCCAGACTAGGAACCAACTTCAGAAAGAGTCTATGTGTAACTTTGTTACACTTAGGAGTCCTCAAACCTCCAAGACCCTTCCTTAACAGCTGGACAGGGGATTATTTCTCTTTGCTTAAGTGTATTAATTCCAAATTTCCAATGCTATCTCTCATATTTTTCCAGGATGCTTAAGGGGTCCTCATGCCTAATGTCCCAATGACCCTATGACTGTGTAGAATAGGACATACTATGACTCCACTACACTTGAATATATACTTCTTAATTATAATCATTTTGAGGATTATAAGTAACTCTTCCATTATTAAAACATTCATACTGATGTACATTTCATATTCAGAAGGCCTGTACAAATTCTTATTTATCTTCAAACATGCAGGCTGTGGTATTGGATCTTTAGGACTTTGCCAATTCTTGCCATAATTCCATCCCAATTAATTCTGGAAGTAATTGCTTAAATGTTTGTTAACATGTTTCTTAGAAACATTAATATTTGCTTAATCTTTTAACTAAGATAGAATTACAAGGAGTAGTTTCAATAAACAATTACTGGATGAAGTGCTAAAAATTGACACAATATAAAATGTTCCAAAAGTTTGAAATATAATTATTACACTGAAGAAAATAAATAAAAGACTTCAAAAATATGTGGTTTAGTCACCATCTGGAATGGCTTAATAGAGCAAAATGCTAAAACAATACTATAGAATACATTTTTTAATATTTTTTCAAGCAAACTCAAATATATAACCATATAGTGGAAGAGATTGTGGTTATTTGGTTGGGGGAAAGCATAACCTTTTAAATTACTGTTTTCATTTTGGTCCCAAAGGGAGGTGACAAAGTGGTTTAGACATTAATTCTTTAAAAATTTTCTTGTGGAGGAATATAGCATCAATTTTATTCCACTGTAACTAAGATATACCAATATGGCTCCCTCAATTGGATCAAACATGGCACATGACAGAGCCATTAGCAGCAGATAAGGTGGTAGCATATCAAATCATAAAGAGGGCAGAAAGTACTCAAAGTCAAATTCTCCTGGCCAATTTTTTGCAAGTTTTCAGTATTCCTTATGATAATGTCTTAGGATTCAGAACAAGGTAATGAGAATTTGGCACCCTATATGAAGTTCTACTCCTAGCTAGAATCTTAATTCTAACTGCCAGATAGGGTCCCTCCCACCCCAGGTAGCTATATTAAATAATTCCTGGAGGGGATCCTCAACAAAAGATGAGTTAGTAATGCCAAAACCCATTTTAAAGTATCAATACTATATAAAGCCTGCCATACATTAATGTGAGCATCAATCATCATTTATTTAAGCATTAATTAATCTCATTTAAAAGGGGGAATAATTTACATTATTTAAATGTATATTAATGTAGAAAATTAGTAAGAGCAAATTAAGGGTAGGAAAATATTTGAAATTAGAAACAAGTTTAGTACATTAAAATATAATGTACAGTTGCCAGAAATAGGTATCAAAATTGGCTCTAGCTTCCTAGCAGTCAAGGTAAAGAGAAGAATATCTTGATATATAAGGTCCACAGAATCTAGAAACATAAAAACAGACCAGTTTTTCAGTGGAAACCCACTCTTTATTGGTATTAAGACCTGAAAGGAATTTCTTCTGTAATTCCTCATAAAGGAAGCCCATCAAATTCAGTTTTATCCATAGAATCTTTCTCAGCAGCCATTAAACATGCTCTTTTCCATCTCTAAACCCTTAACATGTTCATTTGTCTTTCATACCAATACATTGACTGAGTACCTGGCATTTGTGTCAGAATCTGGGAAGTAACAATGGTGAGCAGAATGACTCAGTCTTGCCATTATGGAGTTTTACAGTCTGGTGAGCCAGAGAGAGATGAATTTTCCAAAAACCACATAAAGAAACATGTTATTATAATATGTATCTATAATACAATAAATAAATGTACTTACAAACTGTGATCAGTGCTATAAAGTAAAATTACAAGATACAAGAAAACAAGTGGTTTGATCCACCCGGAAGGGTCAGAGAAGGCTCCTGGAGGAAATTAATGAATTTTGGACCTGTAACTGCAAAAGAGTTAAGTACTATCTCTTTTAATACTACACTGTGCTGTATTTTTTTCTATTGTTCAAGGAAAAGGGCATCTGGTCTTGTTTTCTAAATTTCCCTTGTGGATGCTGAGCACCTCTAGGCATAAATAATAGCTCCTTCTTACAAATCCTCCCTCCTGCCTCAACCATGTCAGGGACTCAAGAAACCCTCAATTCAGTCAACTGCCCTTGAAGGAGAATAGAATGTAAGCTAACATCACCACCACCAAAAGTGTTCAGCAAGAAAATATAGCTCCCTTTAGCCTCAACTCAGTATTTTGAACTAACAAATGTTTTAATTGACAGGAAATTCAGATAAGTCTTCCAAGCACTTTATTATTATTATAAGTTTTGAGGGAGATTGGAGTTCCCCTGGAGAGAAATTTAAACTGGAGAGCTGGAAAAACCCATGCTTTGTTACAAACTGGGAATTTCTCTCCACATGCTGTTTTTCTTTTGTTCACTGTAACTGATATTTCAATATTCCCTCTGCAGCAAAGAGCGAAGCGGCGCCTGCAGACCTGCCCTCATGTTCCTACCATGACAAATTGCCAGTTATTCACAAATACCACCAAATTGTTTTAACATGCCACTGAGGTCACTTGAATCAGTCTCAATTTCTCTTTTCCCATCTCTCCTTTTTCTCTCTCTCCTTCCCATCTTCCTTTTCTTTTCTTTCTTGTAACTCCTACACTCACCTCTCTTGCCTTCTGCCCCTATTGGCTCCCCTTCTCAGGATGTAAAAACAAAAAAACGAATAATCAGAAGCTGCATAATGACTCACAGCCTCTTGAGGTCCGTGATATGTGTTTGGTGACTCCACCCCCCACCCCAAGTATCTCCATCCCCTATGGACAGTAGTGGGGGTGCATTGCATGTTTCCTGCCTGAAGTTGCAGGAGCTGGGGCTGGCGTTGGAGGGTACCCCAGAAAGAAGGACTGGGAGAGCAAAAGGGAATTGGTATACTTACCCTGCATGGGGGGGAGCAAGTAGCTGGAGAAGATAGAAATAATAGAACCAATGAAGTGGGCAGAGAACAAGGCTGGAATCCAAAGAGGGGACCCTCAATGGGGAATGAGCAAGACAGAGTTAGAAAGCTTGGGTTAGAAGACAGAACTTAGAGCAATTCCCAGAGCCAAGGCCATATAGGAGAAAGCTTAGGCTTGGGCTGAGTCTGGAAGGGAGAAATTGATTTTGAGGATCCTTGGCCTGTCAAAAAAACATTTTTTCCCCAGGATTATTGAGATGTAACTGACATATGACACTGTATAAGTTTAAGGTGAATAATTGTTGATTTGTTACACTTATACATTGCAAAATGATTACCACCAGAGCATTAGCTAACACCACCATCTCATCACATCAGTACCATAGCAAAGTAAGGAAAAAGTGTAGGTGTTAACTGACTCAGATGACCCAAATTTGAATCCCAATCCTGCTTCTTAAGCTATATGACCTTGGGCAAGTGAATTACCTTCTCCAAGCCTCATTACCTAATCTGTAAAATGGGGAGAATCATACTAACCTACAAGTGTTGTCTAATAAATGACAGTTCTTATTATTTCTTCTTCTACTAGTACTATTATAACAATATCTACTGTACAGAAGGTACTAAATTTATGTTATTGATTGTGGAAGGGATATATGTGCTATATATGAATAGCCAGGATAGATTTTCTTATAGGACAAAGTGCAACCAATTAGCAACAGACTTCAAACAACTTTTTTCACATACTTTTAACACTGGCTGGACATTAAAGAGCTCAGCCATGGCAGTCCCCCTGTGGCCATAAGTACTGTCCTGTGCTTATTTTCCTGGATGTTCCCCTATCATACAATCAAGTTGGCTTCATTCTTTGGGAGTTACAACCTGCCAATAGAAACATCAGCATCCTTTTCCCCCGGGCCAGCAAGCTATGCTAATGGAAAGGAAAACAGTTGTCTTGACTTGCACTTAGATGCAACCTTGATTTAGGACATCTAGGAGGAGCTATGAGGCTGGACCTCTGTGTTAATAGTCTCTGGGCAAAGATCACATTTCCAATCATGTAGATTTCTAGCCACAACATGACAAGAAAAATGACTGTATATAATGTACTCTCTATGCCCCTGACAACATGACTGTTAGGGCCACCCATGACAATTTGGATGACTAGAGCAAATGAGAAGAACCCTTGAATAAACCAAGCAAAAATGTCTAAATATTAGGATGATCAGATCCTATTTGGAATCCTGTGGCAAAGTTTGGAGACCGTATTTTAAATGAATACCCTAAAGTTGTATCCCAAGGATAGCAACAAGGTGAAAAAGATAATGATAATTATCATTATCAGCACATAGATGAGTCAGGTACTGAATAAACAGCTAAAGATCTCTTTACAAGCATCATCCTATGGAATGCTCACTACAACCCCCTAAGAGAGCTCATGGGGTCCCCATGTGACACATGAAAACACAAATACTAGGGAACCATAAGTAACTTTTCTGAAGTCACAGCTAAAATGTTATGAAGGTGTCTCATAATCCCTGGTCTACTTTACTGCAAAGTGTCTCCTCTACAATTATACAATTACATAGATTTGGATCGTGACATTTCAGAAGGAGCTAGAAGTGCTTAAGAAGGGTTGAAATGGAGAAAATTTGACAAAGACAAGACATGGTATTTGTCTTCATTGTAAGAAAAATATTTTTGTTCTATTTAGGTATAGACCTTGATTATAAGATGGAAGTTTCTTGAAAGCAGGTTTGACTTAATATAAGTAGGAATTCTTTAACAGCCAGAGATGACTCACAGAGAAATGGGCAGATGTGGGCAAGTTATCGACATCCCAACACAGCAAGCCTGGCCCACATCCTTCTAACAAGGATGTGGTAGGGGGACCTCCCCATCCAGTGATGGCCAGATCATTACTTCTAAGATTCCTTCAATGCCAAGAATATGCAATTTTAAATCAACATTTGCACTGTGTCTTATCAGATCACCAATACACCCACAACAAGTCAGCTCTTGTATACAGAAGTGTCTAAATAAGGACTCTACTGATCTCAATTGATAGAAAGCCCAACTCAAACTGGCCTAAGTAAAAAATAATAAAAATGGAAACAAATAAATGTTCTAGTGGGAACATATTGGCTTAAGCACCTGAAGAATCATGTGGATGTGGACAAGACTAGAAATAGACCGTGGATCTGCGGTCACAAATGATACATGTAGGGTCTGATTTTCTTCTTTTCATCTCTCAGTTCACCTCCACCTCTCTTGAGTGACTCCACAAGAGGCTGTCTTATAATATTTTAAAATACCAAGATAGCTGACAGAATTTCTGAAGGATTATACCCTTCCAGGTTCAAAACCAGCAGGAAAAAAAAAAAGAAAACTGAGCTGAGTCTACTTGCTGTAGCATTTCCACTGAGTCCTGTGATTCACTTTGGTAAAACTGACTTCAGCTACATGTGTCCTGGGAACTTATTACCATGTCCAGAAAATGGAATGGTCTGATTGGCTTGGTCCAGGCCACATGTTAAATTCCCAGGAACCCCACTCAGACCATGCAGAAATGGAGAAAGAGAAGATCATGTCACCTGTATGTGAATAGGTCATTATGCTGAGCACCAGAGGGCATATAACAATGACTAAAAAAAAAAATCAAAGCTGTTGTGTATGACAAATAAAGAGACAGAAGGTTTGTACTTAATTTGTACTTAATGACATTTAGAAAGTAGTTCAGTCATCATTCTGCCTTTGTGTGGAGAATCTTATTTATTTTTATATTATGAAATCTGGGGAACCTCTTACTGGTTCTCAACTGGGGCAATTTTGTTACTAAATTCCCATGCTCTGGGGTCATTTGACAGTGGAGATCTCTTCGGCTGTCACCCCCAAAGGAATGCTCCTGGTGTCTGGCGGGTAGAGGCAGAAAGCATCATCCAGACCAAATGTCAACTGAGTTTGAGAAAACCTGCTCTAGTAGACAGACATGAACATACATTCACAACACCCAGAAGCCTCCCAGCTGTGGGTAAAATTCTACATACCATAGTAACAGATAGACCTATAGTAGAGCTCTAAAAAGGGTATATGTACCACATACCCGGTAAGAACTAAGGGTAGGACACTAGGCCTGAACCATTTCATCTGAAGATATGACCCGTAATTGCTCACAGGTGGCTGGTCACCTGTACCTCATCCTAGTTAAACCAGCCCTAGCTAGAACTCACACCATATTACGTTGAGCATCCAGGCCCATCACCCAACAATCAGTAAGCCAGAATTACTGGGAATTCATACCTGCTGGAAACTAGCCGGATAGCTAATGAATTGCACAGGGTTTCTGTCGAACACACATCTTTAATTGGTCAAGAGACCTAACTTCATTTCAAAACTATTTGCTTGCATTTTGGATGGGTGTTCCAGATGTCAAGGACAAAATCCTGTTGATGATCCAGGAACCATGCCAAAATATTTGCTGGAAGCACTCCAAGAAATTGACTTTGCGTTCTTGGCAGTGGATGTAGTCGGCCATTGGTCATGTTAGGATTATTATTGAATTTGTGCTGCAAAGTCAGTCCTTGCAGTCCAGAAACTTCATCACCCTACAGTAAAACTCTGTCCATTTTACTTCAGTAAGTTTGAAGTAGATAGCAGACCAAGGATAAAACATGAGAGAGTGTGATAGAAACTCTATTATTTCAAACCAATAGTTCTTTGGCTGCCTTTTGGCCTCATTTGGAATTTGTAAAATTCTGCTATAATAAATGTATCCACTAATAGTCAAATATCACATGACTAGGCCATATCTGTTCAAAACCCCCAACACAGTCATTTTATTTATTCAATTTTGTTAACAGGGAAACAAATCAAACCAACTGTTTGATTAGACTAGCATCAATTAAGTATAATCAAAAGGTTGATTTTTCTTAAATCAATAGTTCACAATTTTGACTTTACATTAGAAGCGCTTGTGGAGTTTTATAAATCCCTAATGGCCAGGTCACTCCCTAGATGAATTATGTAAGAATCTCTGGAGATGGAATCCGGGGATCAGTATTTTTTAAAGCTCTCCTGGTGATTCTAAAGTGGTCCTGCTGACATGTCCCTTCTGCCAGCTTTATGGCTATCACAGATGACTTTAGGGGACAGACTATAAGAATGACCTGAGCCTTACCACTGATGATGGAGGAAGGCGGAAGGAAGGGAGAGAGGGAGGAAACACACTTCAGACCATTGCCATAGGTTTTTATACTTGGAACTGGGGTTTCATTTATGTATAACATCTTCTCTATTAACAATAAAAAAGTAGTTCACTTCTTTTCACTGCAGTGTAAAAGTTGTTTCCTATGGTTTATGCAGTTAGAAAAGAAAATCACAAACATTTCAGATCAGAGAGTGTGGCCAATGCTGAGAATTATTATCTGTTTAACCACTGTCACTTCAGTGACAGTCACCTGCCTGGCAGTGAGGGGCAGGGGTGAGGCCCCTCTATTTCAGATTAGTCAATTTAGGAAAGCACCACAGGTTTCTATCCATTTATGTTAGCCTTAAAAATGAACCAGAGACCATTGGCCTCTCTTGGGTCATTCAAGTCAACAGACACTACCCACCTCCCTAAGATCAGATCTTCCTACAATGGGACAGAAAGAGATCAGATAAGGTTCCTTCCTCTGTGGAGCAGGAGAGTTCTCCAGCAATTAGCCTCTCTCGGGAACTAAAACTACCCTTGAAACATTCATAAATTCCTCCTGGGAGTTATGCTTTTCCAAGTCAGGGTTTCCTGAAATGAACAACCTGCTGGAGAACACATATGTGTGGAGTCTGCATACATGCAGACCATATATCCTTTGCAGGTCTATATCCCCCTTTTCCTGGGAGTCATATGCTTCTCACAGCCTCTGATACCTCATCATGAAAGCTCATCGCTAAAATACTCACTGTCATTCCCAACAGAGACAGGAATGTATAAAACCATCTCACGCAGTGAGGGGATGTGGATGGCAGGGTAGATATGGAAAGGGTGTGGGGAAGGACGCCTACCCTGCTGAGGCCTCTCGTCCACAGTGGGCATCATATATAGACTCAACTTTATCTCCACTTCATGGAGTTTTGTAGAGTCACAAAGAAGAATGGGGAGGATCTGAAGAAGCTGTTGTTATATCAGCCTATGTATACCTCATTAGCAGTCCGTGTGCTTGTAGTATACTATGAATTAATATTTTTATAAATCCTAAATTTCTCATGAATGTTATTACATTGTATTGTTTCTTCAAGGGTTAAAAGTGTGACTATATTAAATGTAAATATTTAAAATATACTACAATTTTTAAGAATGTGTTTTGCTATGTTAATTCTTTTTTTAATGAGCCCCAAACTGGAAGTAGTCAAGGTCTCTCTCAAGTTCTGAGAGGCCATGTAAAAGGGTGTATGCAAGGAGATGGGCAGCAGAACCCTCTGTCTTGCCAGTGGGTTTCAGCCCCAGGCAGTTCACTATGGACTCAGTGTGACCAAAAAAATGACAGCAGAACATTCTTGGGGTAAAAGAGTTGTACCCAACTTTATTTCCACAGTGGCTTTAGAAAAGTAAGTCTCAATTTCCTAACCATTGCAGACTGTGTATACTTGCACACACACACACAGTTTTAAAACGGTACCCAACACAGTCACTAAAATCGCCTCTACTCAGAGGCAGTCTGCATGCAGCAAGTGGTCCCTGCCTCTGGGCCTCTCTGCCCACACAGTCATCTCAGTCTCTGTCCTCGGCGCTGCCACCACTCCAGCCTCTGCTCTGCTCTCCTGCAGCCTTACAGCCATGCCACAGAGTCGCCCAGAGCACTGGGCAGGGCTCTTTATATAGAGTCAATAATGACACATTGTGCACATGTGTGTAGTGAGCCAGTCAACCAGGGCCAGGTGGGAACGCTGGCCACAGGATCCTTCACTTTATCCACACCGCCCACTCAGTGTGGCCCGTGTTCTCCAAAGCAGCTCATCTGTGGATGGGAGTGGTGGTTCTTTGATCTCCCACTTGCTGACATGTCTACATTTGGTTCTCCCTTGAGTCAGCCACATAAGGGCGACACCAGATCCCCTTGGAGTGGCTCCTGCCCCCCAGAACACAGACAGATGGGCTTCTGGGGAGGTGGTGCCCCCAGCAGAGGGTACTGTGGAATAGCTCTGCCATGGACTGCCACTTCACACCTGCCCTGGTCAGCCGCCAGAGGCTGAGTTCAGAGGATCCCCAGGAATGGGGCCTGGTCCCACTGCTGAGCACTCAGTGCTGTATCCTGAGAAGCTGAACATGCTCTAGACCTTGAGTTGAAGACTTCCAAATGTATGCCTATGGGTTCATTCTCAGATGATAACTGTATTGTGGAAAATTATTTTCAATGCCCCCATATCCTTGGGAGAGATGCTACTGTTGATAAGAGGGAGAGTGTAGATAGGGTAAAAAATGAAAAATAGCCACTTCTAAACTGGTTGTAGTAATGGAGCCAAGGATAGTGTGTTAGTTTTTCTGTTGCTGTTCTAACACATCACTACAAACTTAGTGGCTTAAAGCAACACAAATTTACTGTTTCATGGTTCTGGAGGTCAGCATTCCAAAGTGGGTTTCCCTGGGCTAAAATCAAGGTGTCAGCAGGGCTGTGTTCATTTGGAAATTTTAGGGATGAATCTGTTTCTTTGCCTTTACCATGTTCTAGAGGCTGCTCACATCCTTGGCTTGTGGCCACTTCCTCTGTCTTCAAAGTCAGCCACAGTGAGGTGCATTCCTCCCATAGCATCTCTTTGATTCTGTCTTCTGATTCCCATTCCACATTAAGGACCCTTCTGATTACTTTGGGCCCAGTCAAATAATGCAGGCTAATCTCCCTGTTTTAAAGTCAGCTAATTGGCAACTTCAATGCCATTTGCAACCTCAACTCCCTCCACGTCTGCCATATAATCTAACATATATATATATATATATATAATATAATATAATTATATATATATATATATAACATTAACAGGTCCCAGAGATTAAGAGTTAAACATTTTGGAGAGGCCATTATTTTGCCTACCATAGATGCCATGTATAAAACCTAACTGGTGATCAAGCAGTTCTTTATTAACAGACATTTATTGAACACTAATTTGCACCAGGAACATAAACAATAGATATAAGTAAGGAAAACTGTGTGATAAGTAACATGATGGAGGCATTTGCCTAAGGGAAGGAATGGCTCACTCAGCGTGGGTGGGACAGGGAAGTCTTCATGCTGTTAATCTCACTTGTTTCCACCACTTTCCTCACAATCATGTCCAAGGTGCAAATGAAATAGTGGACCTGTTGCTGGGCAGCTGCATCTGGGGAAGTCGCTCCCTCCATACTAGGTGAAACCTCAACCTGGATGGGGGAGGGCTCTTGACTCAGATCAGGCAAGAATTCTCAACAATGTCGAACATGTGCCAGCAAGAAAGGAATTCACTGAAGCAAGAGTAGCAGTGTATGTCAGCAGCCTTGCTGGCAGTAGGACAAACAGAGGGAGAAAAGGAAAGGCCATTGAACTCCTGCTCAGTGTAGGAAAAAAATACCTTGCCAATTCCTGAAGCCAGGGTCACCTGGCATCCAGTGTCCACGTAATCTGCACAGCATGGGAATTATATCCCTACCACCCCAGAATTTGGGAGAGCCACTGCTCCCGGATTCCAGGAGTGAGATTATGTTCTGAGAAGTTCTACTTCCCTACTGGTCTGAAATAAAACAGAGAGCAAAAAGGATTATATTAAGACTAGAAAGCTGAATGAAATAGCAAAGTGACAAAGACACTTTTCTCTGGAGGTGGAGGTTGGCAAGTTCTTGTCTTTATCATGGAAAAGAGGTCAGAGACAAGTGCAGTAGCCTTATACAAGAAAATTTGTTTGATAAGACAGTACACACTCAGACGGGAGTGAGGGTGACCTCAGAGAGGAGGTGCCCTTAAGGCTTTAGCATTTGGGTTTTATAGGGCCTTTTGGGTAGGATTTGGCATAAAACATGATGTGTACAGGTGATTTATAATTCCTTTGAAGTTTAGCCTTAAGAATAGAGTTATTTAGGTGACTGTGTTGATCCCAATCTCAGCATTCTTTACCCACATAGCTTCATTTACACTCCGGAGTTCTAAATCTTGTCCTGGTTACAAAGTTACTTAATTGATTAAGGGGCTGGAAGAAGAGGAAGAACAGCATATAGATTAAGTTAAAGAGTAAATTGGGCATTTTTTCCAAAGGCATGACCCTTGTCCTATTTCCCTGCTCTGTCTCAGACTCATGAGCTAATGCATCATCCACAGCATTCTATGGGAGCTAATGTTAACTGAGCACTTACTGTTTTCCAGGCACTGTTCTAAGATGCCTTTTTTCTATACTTTGTTTAGCCCTCGTACCAATCCAATGAAGTAAGTACTAATATCTCCATTTGGTAAAGAAGGAAACTGAGGCCCAGAGTTTGCACAAATTACACAAGTTCACACAGCTAGAAAATCCTCTTGCTCTTCCTCCTTCTGGGGGCTGGATTTGACATTGGTGTAGCAAAAGACAGGCAGAGAAAGGTAATAACAGTAGTAGTAATAGTAATATTCAACTATATTGAGAGTTTTTTATTTACCAGGTGTCGTGGTAAGTAGGTTATATACATTAACTCATTTAAGTCCAGCAACAACCCTAACATACAATTATTATTCCCACTTTACTAATAAATACATAGAAACTCAAAGGAATCAACTTGACCATGGCCACCTAATCAGAAAGGGGCATTACCAGTCTGTTTGACTTCAAGCCCTGTGCTTGGGAAGAGAAAAACAAGGAAAAAAGTATGGCACTGTGCATGATTCTTAGACTTCAGTGTGCATCAGAACCACATGGAGGGCTTGTTAAATTCCAGGTGTTTTTAATTCAGTTGGTCTGGGGTGGGACCCCAGAAATTGCATTTCTAATACGTGCCAGGTGATGTTGGCCCTCCGTTGAGACTTGCTGACACAGTGCAATTGGCCCAGGCATCGGATTCAGATCTGCCTTTGAACCTGGCTGTGTCACTAACCAGCTATGTGACCTTGAGCAGTCTTAGCCTCTTTAATTTCTCATCTGGAAAAGGGCAACAACTCCGGTCTCATTAGTTGCTGTGAGGATTTTAAATGAGATAATACACGCAAAGTGTCAAGGAAAAGGCAGACCTGGTAAACTCTGGTTTCCTTTCTTCACCAATCTTCACACTGGAGAAAGGATGAAACTCAGGATAAGTGCTTTCTGGGGACTGCCATGGGCTCTGAGCTCCCAGACTTGCCTCAGGAACTTTCCTAGCTAGGTAGATCTAGAACTGTCAGCTGTGGCTACGGTAGCAGGAAATGATAGCTCCTTTGTTCTTTCAGCACCTCAGCTAGGCTGAACTTGGCCTTTGCCATCAACAGGCATCTGATGAGCAAGACAGTGATTCACAGAAACTCCACCACACATAATTGCACTCGATATGATCGTGGATTCAGGCTCCCCAGAAACCTGGAAAGCAGCTTCATCTTAGGAGAGCCATACTAAAGCCAAAACTCCAATTCTTCTGGAACTTGTCCTGGTTAACAGTGAGGGGAGAGAACTGAAAAGCATCTGTGGCTGCAAAAACCTAGGTAGTTTGTGAGGACTGAGAAAAAAGCTAGGAAAAATGAGCACTTAAATGATTACATCAATATTATTTTCTCCTAAAGAGTAAGCATTGTCTCATTTCATACATTCTTCTTTCACTCACATACTGAATGAATCTTGTGCTGGCACCTTTTGGGTTTGGTGAAAGGTTAGCTTCATTTTTCCCATTGTCCCATCACTCTGCCAACCTCCCAGTCCCCCAGGCAGCATTACCCATGGGTCGCAGCTCTCTTCTCTCACTTTTGGACACGCCTAGTAGATTTCTGTTTTAAGATGCAAAAATCACCAGAAAGAGCCATAGACCCTGAGAAACCTTTCATTTGTTAACATATAACAACAAAATAGGCTTGTTGAATATTTTTAATGTTATCTCCTTTAGGCACAAAATATATTTCCAGGAGAGGTAGTCTGAAAAAATAACAAGAGAGGCCAATGGATAATTCATCAGAAAGATAACCCTTGGCAGAGTAACAGCCGGACTCTGGAGAAAGGGCCGACAAACACTCAACAGACAGGGCCATGAGAACCAGGAAAGCCCGGTATCTCTTGTGCAAGTCTGTGAGAGAATTGGGGCTTTAGAAAAGTAAGTCTCAATTTCCTAAACATTGCCGACTGTGTATGCTTGCACACACACACAGTTTTAAAAGGGTACCCAGAATTTATTTTAATCAGGTATGGTAAGGATGCAGACATGGAACTGTCATGAAGGAAGAAGTTTCTTATAGTCACAGATCCCTAAAAACGGAGGCATGCCACACCATGCAGGGCCATAGAGGGAGGCAGCAGGGTTGGTCAGGACAGAAAGGAAGTAGGGGAATGCATGTCGTGTAGCTTCTCCCTGGCTGACTGTAAGCAGAGATGCAGGATGGTCCAGAGAGACTGAAGAAAAGACCAAGTAAACAGCAATGGAGACATAGGTTCACTGGTGGAACTCACATTCAGGAGTGCAGGAGCATCCAAATGGCCAAAGCATCCACCTTGGCGTCTACACACCACAGCTTATTGTGTAGCAACAGAACTAGCAATTATCTGGGCCTCTCCCCTCCTGGCACCAGCAGGGTCCCAAGGAGATCATGTGGACATCCCTTGTCACCAAGGAGATGCCCCAGGTTGGCCATCCTGGGAACCTCTGGCCTTGGCTCACCAAACACATTTTGCTACATCTTTTGCTTGGTGGGAATACAGAGGGAGGAAGGGAACTATGCGGTTTCAAGATAAGGAAGAACTGGGGCCCTCAGGGTGTGCTGGTACAAAGCAGCCTACCAGCCCTACCTGACACCTGGGCAAGGGCAGGAGCCTCCGTTGTGGTTTTTGTGGGAAGGAACAGTGAGTTGGGTTAATGTGCTTTGCCTTGGCTGATCTGAATAACTGCAGTGAGTCCTGGGGCTCAGGGGTTGTCACTGGTTGTCTGGTGCCCGGACTTGGGGTGACAAGGGCCAGTGATAACAGCCCAGAGGGGGAGAGTCCAATGGTTGGGCTATGGGCTCTGCCTTGCTTGGTTTGCATTTGAAAGGCACTCTCCTGAGAGAGTAGGTGCCACCTCCAGGAATAAGGTGACCTTGGGATGGGCAGTCCCTCCAGGGTCAACAAAGCCCCAAGATGTCAAACCCACAGAATGCATAAAATAAAAAGACATGATTGATACACACACACACACGCACACATGCACACACATGCACACACACACGCACATGCGCACACACAGAGTGGGAAGTTTGGCAGCATAGTACCACACACCAGGCAGCTGTTCAGTTTCAGGACTGTTCTGTGTTTCTGCTACAGACCTTCGGTTGGCATTTTGTCCCGAGAGTGGCCGGCTTGGTGGCGGGTGTTGTGGCCTTGTCTCTGCAGCACAGATGGTTTATGTCATCAGCACAGCAGTGGGAGGGGAGGCGGATTGGTGTGTGAGCTCTGCAGGGCCTTCCCGGAGCAGCCTCAGCCCTGAAGAAAGTGAGATGCAAACTGGATGTAAGTCTGATAGGAAAGAAAAAAAGCTCTGGAAACTGATGGGAATGCTGACAATAGCCACTCCTTATATCATTGGCACAAAAAGTTTCAAGGGTTGACAGACATTTGTGTTTTCTCAGTATCTCAAGAGGCCAATAAGAGGGATATGGGAACTTTGACCTTCACTCTCCAGCCCTTGCCTCCTTGACCCTTTGTGGTATCACACTCAATGGACTCCCTCTCCACCACCACCATGACCAAGGGGGGCGTGTGAGCCAGAGAAGGCCAATCCTAGTGTCCCATGGGCTGGCCACATGGACCTCCACCCATCAGGAACAAACCGCACCCTCCCCTGGGATTTCTCCACTGGTGCCTTCTCATATGTGCTGAGTGACGACCAGGTGCTGGGCAGCCTCAAAGCCTTTACATAGGGTAACTCTTTGAGCTTGATCTTCACAACCACTCTGTAAGGTAAGTACTGTTATTTTCCCTATTATAAAAAGAAGAAACTGAGGCACAAGACAGTTAAGGAATTTGCTTCTCATGACCTTATGAGTGGTACACTGGGAAGCTGCCTGAGGCAGAAGACTCCTGAACCCCAGCTCTGAGTCATTATTGTCTATTTTCTCTGGACTTGCTGGCAGCTGTGTTCCCTGCTCTTTGGGAAAAGCTGATACATGGTAAAAGAGAATAAACTGCTTCAGTTAGCAATTACTTTCAGCTATATATAACAGAAAACCCAAATAACATAGGCTTAAATGAGATTTAGGCTTTTATTTTCTCTGACATAATACAAAGTGCAAAAGAAGGCAGTCTATGGCTAGAATGCAGGCATTCAGTGTCATCAGGCACGCAGACTCTTTCTTTCTTCTCCACCCTTAGTGCATGGCTTCCCTCATCAAGGTTGCCTCATTATCCAATATGGCTGCTGGAGCACTAACCATCAGATTATGATTCCAGGCAGAAAACAGGAGGAAGAGAGAAAAGGGAAAAATAGCAGTTTTATCAGCAGAGCCAACTCATAAGCCCCACCTTACAACTTTTTGCTTATATCTCACTGGCCACTCTGGACCCAAGGGAACTGGAAATACTGTCTTCAAGGTGGTATTCCTAAGGAAGGAGGGGAGAATAGGTAGCAGGTTTCAGTCCCTGCCACAAACACAGATGTGTTCCAACAGGACATTAATGAGTAAGCGTCCATGCACAAGCTTCCAAGCTGACTCACCAGCTCATAGTTACAAAATTGAGAAAAGACACCAGTCTTCTGAAATCCAGCCCAGGAAATTTATCACACAAACAGCTCACCTCCCAAAATCAGCAGCTCTTGTTGAATCTGGCATCCTCATAATCTCAGGAAAAGCTGGCAAAATTTAGTAGAATCCACCTGCATCTCCACATTAATTTGAGACTCTTAGTAAGCCCCACGCAGGAGAACTAGCTTGTTAGAAATGAAATACACAGCAGGATGATGCCAACTTTCTCCAGGGGCTGCCAGAGGCAACCCAGAATGACATCTCATGTCAACCACACAAGCTGGCCTCGAAGTTCTTTTGCATATCCCAACCCACCAAGGACTTAGACCACCAAATCCGTTCCATAAGAGCCTAATAATGCAGCTATCAAAAGGTCCCTAGAGCAAATGAGAATGCTTTGTTCACAAAGTCAAATAGCCCTTGTAACTGAGCCCAGAAGCCGGACTTCTCTCTAAATTTATGAGAGCAGTGAATTTGCTATTTCATAAATCAAATAAAAGTGAACAGCTCTGTGACAGTTATAAGACCTTTTCCCTGCTGTTATTCTTTCCTCAATATATATTCATACATACGCAACATAATTAGACTTGACCCTTTAGGAATCATATCAAGAATGCAAGAGGGAGAGTATTGCTGAAAATTAACTCCAAATATCTCTACATTGTTAAAGATGGAAGAAGAAGCTGATTCTTCACAGATGTACACACATCCTATAGGCACATGCAGTCGGTCTTTAAGCAATGTTGCCAGACCCTACCCACCCTGGGGCTTTATTTGTTTGTTTATTCATTTTTGCTTCCATGACTGCACATGCTTCCCCCTCTCCCTAAAGCACTTTTCTCCAGCTTTCAGTCTGATGAACACCAATTTGTCCTTAAAAACTCCACTCAGATGTCACCTCCTCTGAGAATCCCAAACTCTAAATTCCCTAAGACAGCCTAAACATAGTCATTTCTCTTTCTTCTGTGCCATGCAAGGACTTAGCATAATTATGGCAATAAATTGTTACTTTTTTTTCAAGTCTATCTCCCTGACTAGACTGCAAGCTCAGGAGCAGGAACTATATCTTACTTATCTCTGTATTCAATGCTGGGTACATAGTAAGTGCTTACGAATGTGGTCACATTTTTTAATGAATTGAGTCAGAGAATAGGTCCCATCTTGTGCTGGTTGGGAAACTCTGTGTTTATGACCCCATGGTATTGTTTTCCTCACTCTTTTTTTGCTCTTGAAGGAATTGTGTGAAATCTTAACAATGCTCAAGTTGCCCCTTTCATCCAAGCAACTGGGTCCAACATTTTGAAAGCTTCAGACTCCAAAGCCAGGAAATCTACTTTCCTCTTACACTCTGGTTGTTTTTACCTTGAATTTAGCTTCTCTAATTCTTCCCACAACCAGAACCTGTGCCAGAGGGAAATACGTGTTCTAACTAAGCAACTACTAATAAAAAAATTTTTAATTAAAACACCCTATTGGGTCCAGAAAAACAAAATGACTACTATTGGATCAGAAAAGTTCTTAAGATGTGACTGACTGACCTCAGACTGGCAAACTCTGGGCTCTGCTAGAGCCTGTGAACTGCAGGTGAGGGGTTATGGGTGGTGGATGGAGGACTGGGTGTGTTGGCAAAGGACATTTGAGGGAGCAGCAGGATGCCTGGATCAGATGTGGTTCATGTATCAGGTTATTGGACTTAGTTTTTGGATCAAATTTTTTATGTTGATGGACAAAAGAAGCCCCTGCCTCAGAGTTAGTGAGATCAAGGTTTGAATGATGGTTTGGTCAATTACTAAGCTTGGTTAATTATTGAGCTTGTGAGCTTGGGTATATTCTATACTGGACCTCAGTTGTATAATCTGTAAAATGAAGATGTAATATCTGCAGGACACCTGTTGGGATGTAATAAGCATACCCCCTTAAAATACCTAGTGGTACATAACTGTGACAAAGCAAGTTAGTGTTAATGTCCTTCTTCCCCATTTGAAAGATTTGGTTCAAGAGAGACAGAGATCGTCATCCCCTATTGCTGTTCCACTCCACCGTCTCCCACCACTTGGAAGTAAAAGGAGACTTGGATTTTTTGCCATTGAATTAAACTAGTGTAAGCACTTTTATCCATTCACTACACATTATTCAATAAATATTTAATTATGAATTGGACTATAGTCTCTTCTCCCAAAAAACTCAGTCTAGAGAGAAAGACAGATCAATCAAAGGAGTTAAGATTTTATTGTAAGGGCAACAGAGAGCCACAGAAGAGACTATCCTATATGCACACAGCGTACAGACTGGACTGGAGGCAGAGAGGCATGAGGCCCTGCAGGTGAGGGCTATCTGTAGCCTAGTGGAAGGGGATGCAGTGGAGGAGCTGTGGAAGGGGAAGAGCAGTTAGATCCAGTGTGCAGATTCAACTCGTTTTAAAAAGGTAGAGTTGACAAGGCTTGATAGATTGGCTATAAAGGAAGTGAGGAAGGGAAGAAAACTTGGAGTCCTTTACTGAGGTAGGAATACAAAGGAAGGAATCTTTTGTGGGAACTGTAAGAAGGGATGATAAGATTAATTTTAGACACTAGGAACCCTGTGGATCTCTACATAGACATGTCCAGCAGGCAAATGCATGCACGGTTCTTAAACACAGTAAAGACACGTGACTTGGGAGTCAGAATATAGATGACAGATAATCTGTTGAGATTATCCAAGAAGGCTATGTAGATTGACTAAGCCTTTGATCAGGAAACCTAATAAAATATTTCTTCATGGCTTTTAATTTTGAGATTGAATATGTCTTTAGGGCCTAGGGTTGGGTAACTAAAATGTGAGCAGAGAGTAAGCCTCAAACTCAGGAATAGGATCCTACCACAGCTTCAAGGTTCCATAACTGGTTCTATATGGTTCAAAGATAATGACTATCCCCTGGGCCCTGCTTCCCCAAGTGTGTTTTGATTAAACTAGTGTTCAGAGAAAGGACAGAGACGCAGCTGATCGGGCACGCGACAAATATAACTGTCTCCCTAATTCGGATTCTCATGAAGTAATTTAAGGTGCAAATGAGTATAAGCAGTTGCCATGAGGACTGGATTTTCTCCTAACTTGAAGGCAAACTGGCCCATCTCCCAAATTTCCTACAAAGGTGCAATCCTGTTTATCCTACTCACTGAAGTATCTTAAATCCAGCTGAAGGAAACATAGTTTGTCATGGACACAGAGTCACAACCTCATACAATGAGTGCCTAGTAGTCAAAAGCACTGTTTCTAGAGCTAGAATGGCTGGGTTTGATCTGTGGCTTCAGTGCCATTTAGCTGTGACTTTGAGCCTCTGTTTTCCAATGTTTAACATCTAAGTAATAATCCTACTTACCTCATGGGGTGATTTTGAGAATTAAATACATGTGAAGTGCTTAGAAAGTGCCTGGCACATAGTAAATGCTTAATAAATGTTAAGTATTATTATTTATACAATTATTTCTGTAGCCTTTCTAGCAAGAGAAGAATACACTCAAACTTGTCTCAGTCTCACAGTCATCCAAGGAAAACAACATCATAAATATGGAGTTAATTAAGAAAGATATGGGAGTATGGCACAGAGTCAACTTAGAATGACTGGAGTTGGAACACTAGCTATGCACAATCTGGTTGGTGACGTCTTGCAGAAGCTAACATCTTCAGTGCATTATGAAAAGGCCCAGAGCACTCCTTCGAGTCCAGCTAGCTCTGACCAACCACATTGTAATGACCAGGATGCAAATGATCCAAAAACACATGGACTAGATTTCCTGTTGAATACACATGGGTTTAAAAATTAAGAGGAAGGAGTGCTTGCCAAAATGCATTTTGTAATAATCACTGTAATAATGAATGGTTCACTGAGCCGGAAACATCAATGGATCATCTGTGATGCTCATTAAACCCACGATGCAGCAGGTTGAAATGCTTAGAAAGAGATCAAAGAGGCTCTGTTCCATTGGTGCTTGAAAGCTGAAATATGAATAGATTTGCAAAGAAAAATAGATGTTTCCTAACTTTGGAAAGGAGCATGGCACTGAGAAAGAGAAATAGGATAGGTTTAAAGGTGACAGCTTACTTCTCTGGACCATTTGCTGGACTGCATATTGGGGAGACTGGCTACTGAGCCCAGTTCTTCCCTAACCAGCCTCTGGACCTTGGGCAAATTCCTTCACTTCCTCAGGCCTGTTTGCTCATCTACAAAATGAGGATTCTCAATGGCCCTTAAGCTCCTTTGCCATTCTGAACAACAATAGGCATTTCTCAGCAGAAAATAGAGATCTGAATTCCCTTGGTGCCCTGTAAGCCAACACCATGTCTAAATTAGACACAACAAATTAGGCATTTGAAAATTTGGAAGAGAAAAATGTTCAAGGGAAAACTTCCCTGATAATAGGAAATCTCTGCTTCTGCCAATTGAATGCCTCATTGAGGAAAGCTGAAAAACTCACATCCAGACAGGAATGGTTTAATAAGGCAGTGTTGGCCCACTCTCCTGCTGCTGCAGTCAACAGCAGTTTTTGCAAATGAGCTTTGACCAGATTATAAATATTAGAGTAAATTAGAGATGTGCCAACTATACATTTTGACTGAATTACACTGTGACTTTAAAGAGTCAATATTCAACCACAGCCAAATATCCTAACCAGAAAACATACTTCTGGGATAACCACAATAAATATAAATTACTATTATAATTATTGCTTAACCTTTTATTGGCTAAACTTTACAAATTTACCATTAAATTTGGAGCAATCATTTCTGAGCTTTGTCAGTTGCCAGGTTGATCCTGGGGTTCATAGTCCCTCACTTTAAACTGAGGGCAGAAGAAGAGGGAGTAGTTTTTAGATACTTTACTTTCCTCTAGTACTTTCTTCATGTTGGGAAGGAAAGGACTTGGTTCCATGTCACAGGAAAGTCAGATATAGTGAGACAAGAGACCAAAGTCAAGAAAGCAAAGCAAGTTTTCATACACTCTGCATAGAGAAGCAGAGCAGGCCTGCCTAAGATAAAGATAGGCAGGCGTGGATGCTCATTCTGACGCTTCTTTTATGTGGTTTTGGCAGGGCAGAGAGGTCCTTGATTGACTGCTGTCAGCTCCCTAGGCTTGTTCTGATTGGTGAAATGGGGGCAGGGGTGTGCTGTGCTTGTGCCTCTGATGTTTCTTATCTGGGGGACCCTGGACATTTCCTGAGTCACTCTTGGACCCTGTGGCTTCATCTGAGTAACTCTTTAAGTCATTTCTGACTTTCTGGTTCTATTTGATCAACTCCCTGAGTCATCTTCAGGGGGCCCTCTCTCCTTTCCATCCCACTCATTTCTGTCTTTCTGCCTAACATTCACAGTTTGTATTTTTTCTTATATCTGGATCAGTGAGTATTTACCATGGATCTGCTGTACTTGCTTATGAAGTTTTCCTCCTTGTAACATTTTGAGATGGAAAAGTCGACATTCTGCTTTTACTTCATTCACAGAAACTCTTTAAAAGGGCTTTTCTTTGAGAGAATCATAGCCTAATAAAAATTAAATAATTTCTTAAAGGTTATTTTGTTATAGTTAGGAATGCTAGTACACCAAATGATTCCACAAAGACTCTATAAAGATGATGAAGGATCTCAAAAGGGAAATATGATAAAGAAAAAATACTTGGACTATGGTTAATCCAGAGACTATCAGGTCCTGGGAAAACTGGTTAATGGAGCAGAAGCCTATGGTAGACTGGGGTCTCCTGGAGGTGGTAAGTACTGGAGTAGTGTGATGGCAGTTTTTTTCAGGTTACCTTTGACATATATTCCTGTGATCTGACTCACATGATCCTTCCCTCAGGAAACACATATAGCATATTTTAGTCTGGCCTAACGAATGTTTTCAATAGATTTGTACATTCTTCAAATAGTTTCCCCAAGATCATTTTGGTCAGTGCATAGAAAAAGATTTTAATTATGAATAAACCTGAGCTCATTATTCAACTTTATTATTTTGGTTTTTAAAGGCTCTTGGATAGAAATGTTCCTTCCAAATTTTTCTGGCTAATATACTCTCTGTTCATATGGACAGTGAATCAATTGATGTATCTAATTGTTTGAAAATACATTTTTTCAGGGGGGGGGTACATAAAGTTAACAGCTTTTACAATAATTTGTAATTATTGCAGTATTACACTCTTGAAATTAGTTATGTGTACACATATGAGATATAATGAGTTATAAAAAATACATATTCCGTCATTCAGGTGACCAAATATATCTCCCAAGTATACATGGTCTTCCCCCACAGTTCCTGAAAATACGTCAGAGCCTTAAAGGGGAAATGGGTGTCTTGTCATGTTAATGAGAGACTGTGGGGCCCCCGCCAAGGACAGGGGCTCGAGGTTGAATCAGCCAATGGCCAGTGATTTACTCAATCATGACTATGCAATGAGGCCCTCACGAAACTCCTTGAGAAGAGCTTACCGCTCTCTTGGATCCTGCTTCTCTGTAGGAGAGAGCTTCTATGCTTGGGAAACCAGAAAGCTTCCACGTGCCACCGAGCCAGGCCCCAAGCTCCATAAGGATAGAAGCTCCTTTACCTGGGAACTTGCCCTGTTAACTTGTATCCTTTACATTATCCTTTATTAAACTGGTAAACGTGAAGTGTTTTCCTGAGTTCTCTGAGCCGCTCTAGCAAATTAATCGAAACTAAGGGGGAGGTCATGGGAACCTCCACTCTGCAGCCTGCTGGTCAGAAGCACAGGGAACTGCCTGGAGCTTGAGACTGACCTCTGGAGACGGGGCATGGAGGGCAGTCTTGCAGGACGGAGCCCTTAACCTGGGGAATCTGGCGCCATCTCCAGGCAGATAGCGTCAGAATTGAGTTGAGTTCTCGGACACCAGCTTGCACACACGCACTGGAATCAGTTGGGGAACTGCAAAGGAGTTGTACTATTAACTGCTGGGTACGGGTGTGAAGGAAGCACAACCTGCTTTAAAGAAATAAAATTTCAACATACAAAACACATAAAGAGATTTTACTCCAAGTTACATCAACAAAGCTGATCTACATTTAAGAATGAGTATTCAAATGTTCATAAATTTGATCAACATGATTTATTCACAGGATCAGTTATGAGGGATCTGAGTGGAGCTCATCCAATCGTGCAGCCACTGAGGCTACAAGTTCAGGGAGGTCGGAAATGCTACTAAGAAGCGTTTGGCTCTTCAGCTCAGCCTTCCATCGACGGGCACCGGTGGCAAAGTTAAGTGGTCGCTTCTGGTCAAAGCCAACCTGCGGGGCCTCCCGCGGTGTCCACAGGGCTTCCCCTCCAGAGCAGCTTGAAGGAATTCTTTTTCCATCAATTCCTGGGCCTTCATTGCACTGATCAAGGTTATGGTTAGAAATTAACTTAAAAAAAACGGGAGAATTTACATTTACTTACATGAGAGGGGTGTGGCCCTGGGTCTGGAAGGCAGCTGCACAGAGCGAGAGAGATCGGCTGAGGTTGGAGGGAAAGGTAGGGATTTGGGGGGAAAGCAGCTGCCGTAAATACACTGCTCTGAGGGGAGAGAGCTGTTTAAAGAGGTTTTTAGGAAATTTTGCTATGTTATGACAGCAGAGTTTTCCATTTGTTGCCTCTTCAAAGAACTTTCATAAATTTTCTTTCAAGGCTTTGATGTGAGATTCCTTTTCCTTCCAGATGAATCAGACACTTATTATTTTTGAGAACAAGAACGCTTAGTCTTATTCAAATGGAAAAGAAGAAAGCCAGAGTCACACTGTCCTTGCAGCAGTATTCGCATTTAAATACCTCTTAATGAGGAATGACAAATGGAGATGTTTCAAGCTCATTAGAAATGTTCATTTTGACTCAGCAGTTACTTGAAGATAAGTAACCTAGAATAATCAGAAATGTGGGCAAGATATATGCAAGACTTTTCCAAATTAATAAACTTTGGCAAAAAAAATAGTGAGAATATTTGGAATCTTGATTAGGGATGATGGTTATGTGAGTACATACACGTGCCAAAATTCATGAAGCTGTGCACTAAGATTTGTGCACTTTATTGTGTGTTCCTTAGTATGAATTTTTTAATTAAACATTTTTTTAAATTTTAAATGAATAGAGGGGAAAAAAGAATTGGAACATAAGTCAATGACATTAAAAAAGAAATGTGGGCAAAGCTCTGAGGAGCACAGGTATTCATATACCATTATTTGTAGGAGCAAAAATAGTGGAAATTTCCAGAAGGGAAATGGCTCAGTAAATAATACATACCATATAATCATATGCTAGAATACTAGGTATCTATTAAAATGATGGTTACAGAGATTTTTTTTACTAATTTGGAAAAGTCTTGTGTATCTTTCAATGGTTTTTTTAACAGTAAAAAATATAATTTTATGCCTTTGTGATGTATTTTGCCAGTATAAAATATATATGTCTGACATAGGTGTTTCATTTACATCTTCCTGAATGTCTTCCAGGCTAAAACAGTCTTGGCAAGGCTAATGGAATAGAACTGGAAGCTTCAAGCACCTATTTTTCTGTGCTCTGTGACCCTTTGAAGACAATTTCTCCAGGGAAATGTCTAGGCCTGCTTGGGTACAAGTACTTCTTCAGCTCACTTATAAATGGAGATGGAATATATGGAATCTAAAATGCAAAAGAAATGAACAAACAGAACAGAAACAGACTCATAAATACAGACAAATTGGTGGTTGCCACAGGGGTGGGGTGGGGGTGGGTGGATAGGTGATGGGAAAAATAGATCAAAGGGCTAGAGAGGTTCAAACTTCCAGTTAAAAAGTAAATAAGTCACACCAAAAGTACAGCACAGGGAATATGGTTAATATATTGTAATAATGTTGTATGGTGAGAGATGATAACTACACTATTGTGATGAGCATTTCATAATGTATATTAATGTCAATTCACTATGTTGTATACCTGAAATTAATGTAATATTGCATGTTAACTGTACTTCAATAAAAAAAGAAGAAAGACCAGGTAGGCTAGAGCACACAGTTTTTCTAATAGGTTTTCAACCCTCCTCATGGTATTCTACCCCTTTTCCACAATCCCTGCCCTGATCACCACTTGAATTTTCTCTTAAGATCCAGGGATCTGTATCACTGGTTCTCAAAGAGTGGTCACTGGAGGAGCAGCTCCTGGGAACTTATTAGAAATGCAGATTTGGGGGCAACTCCTCAGACTCTCTACGCTGAAAACTCTTGGGGTAGGTTGGTAATCTAGGTTTTAAGGATTCTGTTACAAACTCAAATTTGAGAACCATTGGTCCACATTAAACTCCAGGTACTCATTAGTGGTAGACCTCACTACTCTCCTTCCCAATACTTACCAATCTCTAGATGACAAACATTTGAAAACTGTGTGTACAAATGACTAATCACAGGATATAAAGTCTGTTTACTTTTCCTTAAAACCTAAAATCTGCCTCTACAGATTGACCAAAGATTGTGCTGGTCCCCCTTGTAAATGCCTCTCCTGAATGCCACTTGGTCTTTATTGACGGAGCTACAAGACACAGACCACAGAATTTCTTTTGCCTCAGCTGGGACATTGCTGAAGTCGGCCTTCCCTTCTCCACTCTGGCACTCTCCATCCTCTCCCTCAACTTGAAATCATGTATTTCAGATTTATTTACTTGCTTATTGTCTGTTTCTTCCACTTAATGTAAGACCCCTAACACAAAAATTTATCTTATTAACTACCGGACTGCTAGTAATGTCTACCCACAGTAGGTACTTAATAATAATGAAATGATAAATGAATGAACAAACAGCATCATTAGTTACATTATACAATGTCCAGGTATTTATATGATCATTTCTCCCCAGTCGTAGTACCAACAATAGCAGTATTTCTGTTGATACTCTGATCAGTAGATTCTGTTGATAATTAAAAATCATTTTTTGATTATTTTTATTCTTATGAACACCAAGCATATAATTGATGGGGCTCACTTTTTGGAATTGGTAGCTTACAGACTTAGAGTACTTTGTGGAGTGTCAGAAGCAAGGATGACGGTTTTTATGGCTTGGAAGTTTAAGTCAATTCCTGATTGCATTTCATGGTCTTACCCTTATTTTTTCCTTCTGCTGCTTCTGCTTTTAACTGATGTCCTATTGCTGTGTTTTGTGACTTGGAAAGTCAGTGTTCTGGTTCAAAACCTAGTCCCACCACTTACTTATCATGTGACCTTGGGCAGGTTATATAACCTTTGCCTCAGCTTCCTCATCTGCAAAATGAAGATCACAAGTTTCTATTTCACATGGTAAAGTTCTTAGACTGGTGCCAAAGCCCTTAATAGTCATGGTAGTAAAAGAAACCAATAAATACGCAGAGAGAAATAAAAAACATAAGCCCAAGTGTTTACTATAATGAACACTTAGAGCAGTCGGCGGGTGTCTGGGAAATCATTTTCTTCTTACATTTTCTGTGTTTTCTGAATCTTAAACAGAGAGCATATTAAAAACAAACAAACAAACAAAAACAGAAAGAAAGAAAAGAAATGGCACATGGAGTCCTGGACTTTTGTAGCTGAGTTTTAAAAACATGACAAGAGAATTTACTTCAGTCAAATCCCTAAAGAGCAATATTTGAATCTGTCAGGAAGAAATCAGGCCTCTAGTTTATCCTAAAGTATATGGATGAAGCAGGTGACTGAGAGATAGTTTATCCTAAGATATGTGGGTGAAGCAGATGACTGTGAGAGATACAAAGCTAGGAGATTCAATCCTAAGGATGGCAGTGTTGACTTACTTCCCTCAAGAACTCATAAATTCTAAACATGGACAAATAGAAAGATGATGATGGTTTTCTATTTCCCTTATGTGTATTCAACCACAAATGGTGTTATTTTAGGGTTTTACTGCCAGTTTTAACTTTTACCCATTTGGTTTTTTTTTCATCCTCACCCGAATTCAAAAAATAACATAAGACATAGCAAATAATAGAAGGCACAGTTGTGATGCAGCCTGCTTAAAGTGCATGGCTCATTTCCTGGTGAAGATGAGGTACTGATAGTCTCCATTCACACTTCCAGGTCCACCCTTCACCTGCTCTGCGTCCTGGGGCACTCACCTCCATCGAGTCTACCAGTTGGGCTCCTTTGCCTTCTGGTTTCTGTCTGTTCTGGCCAATGGCCATCCTTGGCAAGGGACTAAAAGGCAAGAAGAGAAAGCGTTGGACTATTTGCTCTAGGCTCCTTCCCTGCAGCACCTCGGTTGGCAGTGGCTGAGGTCCTCCACCACCAGCAGCAGCCCCTATCCAGCAGCCCTCTCCTACAGCAGCAAGCTTCTTCCACGTTGCAGAAACTGCTGCCTCTCCTTTCTCCTCCAGGCACAGGCTGGAATGGCTTGCTGTTAGCTGCGGCCAGCCCCAGGACGTTCCACCGTAACTTGTTCGTTCCTCTTGGCCCTCCCCATACCTTCATTAATTTCTCCACAATGACCTTGTTTAAGTATCAGGGGGACTAAGACCCTGACTGATGGAGAGGGAAATGTGCCAGATCCCATGCCAATGTGCAGTGGAGGAAACCAACCAGACTTATACACCAAATGTAGTTTCAAGCCTTTTAGCAGCCAAGTAACAAAGTATAGCATGATGGATTATGAAACTCTCCATAGCTGACAAAAGGAAGCGGATCAGGTAGCAGAAGAGGATTTTCTTCTTTACACTGACTCTGAGTAGACTTTTTCACATGCATCTTTACACAGTGGAAGATTTCTTAGTGGTTGCTTTGCACTGCTATCATGCTGCTCTGGATCCTCAGGTAGAAAGTAATCAGCCTCAGGGTCAAAACAGGAAGTGGTTCAACTGTGAGGGAAATACGGCACTGTGAGAGGTCACTCTGTCTGGCCGAAATGGTAATCATGCCAGTGAGGTGGCCAAACTGCCAAGAACTGTGGCATGTTTACTGTGGTATCTTTGAAAATAGTGCTGCCAGGCACACAGAAGATTCTCAATAAATAATTGTTGAATAAAATAATGAATATCTTTAAAATGTTTGGAGTGTCACATTTTTGGCCTCTTGTACGTTATAGCTTCTAAGTGCCATTTTTCCCTTAAAAAGGAAACTATGAACTTGATTCTCAAACTTGGCTATACATTGATGTTATCTGAGGATCTGTTAAATACTGTTTCCTGGGTCTAGTGCCAAGTTATTCTGATAACCACTGGTCTGGGGTTCAGCTAAGGCATTTGGATTTTTAAAAAGAAAAAAACTCTGTCCAGATAATTCTGATGTTCAGCCCAAACTGAGAACATGGTTGTGCAAAATGTTCAAAAACTGGAGACAAGCGACCTGGGTCCAGCTCTCAATCCACTAATGACAAGCAGAGAGAGTTCAGCTCTTCTGAACCTCAGTTTTCCTATGTGTAAAATAAAGATTAAAAAAGAAATTTTTCCTGAATACCTCCCAGGCTTGCTGTGTGAAAAAGTTAAATTAGTCTGTAAAAATTCTTCTAAATTCTAAAGTGCTCTATGCATACGTCACCATCATTACTAATACGTAACCTGAAATGTGTTAGCATATAAACATTAACAACACATGCACCTGCGCATAGTGCTCAGTATTCTTCCTCAGATCATAGTTTAAGGTCTCTGCAAAAGTCTATATGACATTGAAGACTTCGTGGAGCCATTACTAGAAGTCTGTTAACCATTTAACAAGACTGATAGCTCGAAGTAGTGGAAAAGGCTTTTTCTCCACACTTGTAAAAAAAAAAAAACCAGGCCCAGAATGTGAGTATCTGTGATCATTTGACCACTCATGAATTCAATCTCAAGCTTAGTCATGTCAGAAAGTCCAGCTGTGCCCAGGACGGACTGACTTGACCGAACATTGTTCTATTCTCCAACAGGTGTGTGTCCCACGGTGTGATCATTATCTGGGGCTCTCAGCATTTTAGAGTCCTCAAGTCTGCTGGCTCCCTTCCATTGTTTATTCATCCCCTTAATATGTCTGATCATAAGAGATTGCATTCCTTTTCCTTTCCAAAAACTCCAATAGTTATTTATAACAATTCAGTCCAAGAAGTTAGTATTCCATGTTCTACAAGCATAATTCTGTTTAAATCTAGTGGGATATGTTGAAACTTTTTTTGGACTATAACAAATAGCAGAATTCTAATGATACATTTTTATGAAACTGTGGATTGTTTACTACTCAAGCTTATAGAATCTGTTTTTCCTTATAAAGTGTGTGCTTAGTAGACCTCATTTAATTTCTATATAATTTGCTAGAATGGAGAGTCGGGAGAGGAAAAACCTGTAGGTTCAGCCTAAAATTTTCTTAACTACCTTTAACCACGCAAGTCCCATCTTGTCTCGTCATCACACAGCCACTTCCTAGAACAGAGCAATATCCCTTCTAAGTCTGGAAGCCTTGTCAATCAAGTCTGAAGTCCTTAGGAGAATCACTTCTTGTTAATGCCATGGTTTTATTTGGACCAAGCACCTCTGGCATCTCCTCAAGCTTACTCTAGGCCCAAATGTCAACTTACGAACTCATTTGTTCAGATTCCTGCTGGGAGATGCTGAACTGGAATGGTGTCAATTTCTAAGGGGCAGTAGGATTGTGAGCATGTGGAAGGGAGAATGTACAAAAGGTCACTCTACCTGAAGAATTTGCCTGAGAAGAGCCAACTAAATGTTAGATAGATAGAAAACAGAACAGACTCCTCACAGATTTCAGAAACAAACAAATATATTTAGAAAATGAAGAGATCAGATATAAAGCAAGATAAGGTGGGGGAAATTCAGAAAAACATTTTTAAAATATACATTGGAATACTCTGATTCCTTGTTAACATTTACCTCTCATGCTCCAATGATTTGATGTATTCAGCTTGGCAGCTCAACAGTTGGATGGCAAATTACATGGTCTTGGCAAGTAAGACCAGGCCCAAATAAAATCCATCCATTGAAGGTGTATGATTTGGTGTTTTTTAGTATATCCACAGAGTTCTACCACCATCATTGCTACCTAATTATAAGAACATTTTCATCATACCAAAAGAAATCCAGACCCATTAACAGTTACTACCATTTCCTCCATGCCCTGAGCCCTAGCAACTAATTTACTTTCCATCTTTACGAATTTGTGGATCTTAGACATCTGATATAAATGAAATCATACAATATGTGGTCTTAAGTGTCTGGCTTTTTTCATTTAGCATAATTCTTTCAAGGTTCCTCTGTGTTGAGCATGGATCAGGACTTCATTCATTTTTATTGCCAAATAATAGTCCATTGTACAGATATTCCACAGTTTGTTTATCCATTCATCAGTTGATGGCCATTTAGGTTATTTCTATGTCTTGACCACTATGAATAATGCTGCTGTGAACAGTCATATACAAATTTTTCTTTAGACATATGTTTTCCTTTGTCGAGTATATACTTAGGAGGAGAATTGGTGGATCACATAGTAACTCTATGTTTAATATTTTGGGTAACTGTCAAATTGTTTTTCAAAGTGGCTGCATCATTTTACAGTCCCACCAGCTATGTATGAGGGTTTCAATTTCTCCATATCCTAATACTTGCTATTGGCTGTCTTTTTTATTTTAGCTATCCCAGTGGGTATGAAGTATTATTTCATTCAGGTTTTGATTTGCATTTCCCTAATGACTAAGGATGTTGAGCATTTCTTCATGTACTAATTAGCCATTTGTGTATCTTCTTTGGAGAAATATCTGTTTGAATCCTTAGCCCATTTTTAAAGTTTGTTTTGTTTTGTTATTGTTGAGTTGACAAGCCTCTTATCATATCATGACTTGCAAACATTTTCTCCCACTCTGTGAGTTGCCTTTTCATTTTCTTGATGGTGTTCTTTGAGGTACAAAAGTTTTTAAAATTTTGATGAAGTACATTTCATTATTTTTCCTTTTGTTGTTTTGTGTTTTTGGTGTCATATCTAAGAAGCTATGGGCTAACCCCAAGTCATGAATATTTAGACCTATGTTTTCTTCTAAGAGTTTTATAGTTTTTACTCTTATCTTCACATCTATGATCTCTTTTGAGTTAATTTTTGCTTATATTGTTAGACAGGGGTTCAACTTCATTCTTTTGCACATGGATATCCAGTTTCTTTACCCATTCTGGATTCTCTGCCATTGACTTAGAGTGTTTAATAAATTTACATTTAATATAATTACTGATAAGTTAGGATTAACATCTGATTTTGCTATGTGTTTTCCATATGTTGCATGTCTTTTTGCTGCATGTCTCCTCTATTACTTCATTATTGTCTTCTTTATGGTTAAATAAATATTTTCTATTGTACTCTTTTAATTACCTTGTTTATTTCCCTATATATTTTTTAGTTGTTTTCTTATTGGTTGTCCTGGAGATCAAAATTAACATCTTAACCTAAAACAACCTACTTTAGATTAATACAAATTAATTTCCACTGGCATATAAAAACTTGGCTCCATTATAGCTCCATTCCCCTCCTCCTCCTTTATGATATTATTATGATACGAATTACATCTTCATACATTGTAAGTCTATTAATGTGCTTTGATGGTTATTGCTTTATGCATTTGTATTTAAAAAAATACAAAAAAAGAATTTGAGCAAAAATACCTATATACTGTCTTTTCCACTTACCTATGTAGTTATTTTATTTCCTGAAGTTAACATTGTCATGCCCTCTCATTTCAGCCTAAAAGAATCCCTTTAGTGTTCCTTGTAGGGCAGGTCTGATAGTGAATTCTGTCAGTTTTGCCTGTTTGGATTCCCAAACAGGGAATTATGAATTTCTCCTGTTTTATAAAAATTGGCTTTTTTTTTAGAACAGTTTCACATTTACAGAAAAATTGAGAAAATAGTACAGAGAGTTCTCATACATCCCAAATGTACAGTTTCCTCTAGTACTAATGTCTTACTTTAGTATGGCATATTCATTATAATTAATGAACCAGTACTGATACATTATTAATCAAAGTACATCATTTACCACATTACATTTAATTGTCATGTCTTCTTTGGTTTCTGTTGGCTATGACTGGCTCAGCCCAAAGTCAGTTTGGGCTCAGGCTTTCCTTATTTTTGATGACCTCAACTATTTTGAAAAGTACTGCTCAAGGATTTTGTATTTTCTTTCCATTGGAATTTTCCTGATTTTTTTCATGAGACTGGGGTTATGGGTTTGGGGACGTAATACCACAGAAGTAGAATGCCATTCTCATCACGTAAGGGTAGATACTATCAACACAATTTACAACAGCTGATATTGACCTTGATCACCTGGCTGAGGTGTTTCAAGTTTCTCCATTACAAAACTACTCTTTTTCTCCCCTTTCCATATTGTACCCTATGGAAGGAAATCCTGTGTACTACCCACATTTAAGGAGTATGAATTTATGCTCCCTCCTTGGAGGGCAGAATATCCACATAAATTATTTAGAATTCTTCTGCAATGGAAATTTGTTTCTACTCCTCCATTTATTTATTCAGTTATTTATATTGGTATGTACTCAGATACTCATTTTATATTTTGGATTATAATCCAACACTACTTTATATATTTTGTAGCTCAGATTGTTCCTGCTTTGGCCTTTTAATTGTCCCCTGTGTCCCTTCGACATGCAAGGTTGGGGTTTGTTTTTGTTTTATCACTTCCTTGCCTAGCACTACAAGATGTTCTAGTATCTTTCCTGCTCAGTCCCAGAGTCAGTCAATTGTCCAAGGAGCCCTGGTTCTTTTTTGAAGGATGACATTAGAAACCAAGCTTTGGAGGCTAGGCCTGCTCTGGGGTGTTGCTGCCTTGAGGCCCTTTGAACTGAGAGAACAAGGAGGTATGTGGTGCATTCTAACCTGTGTGTGTGCATGTATCTATATTAGGTTACATAAGTTCATACTAATACATGTCTAATCTATTGCCATATGGACCATTCTAGCCACCTCCATTTCCTTCTCTGTCAGTGTTCACCTCAACAGTGAGAAACCTGACCTGCACTGTCACCATCCACTCAGTTAATTTTTCAATTCCAGTATGCTTGTACAGTGTTTTAGAATTATTAACCTGTACCTCCATGGGAAAGAGCATTATTGATTAGAGTATAGAGCTCATGTACAATTTCTTTGCCATTAGTCTTACAAACTCCACTCATTTTCAAAGTTATTTTGTCAACATCTTTTTCTTCCACTCCCTTCTCTGAAGTTGCTTCATACATTTGTAATATAGTTATATTCTCTTGTCATAGTCTACATTCTTTCCTTGGATTCCCCAACCACCTAAATCTTGAATTTGCATATATTAAGGTTCACTCTTTATGCTGTAAAGTCCTATGGGTTTTGACAAATGCATAATGTCATACATCTCCCATTATATAATACTTTCATAAAGAATAGTTTCACCGCCCTAAAAAATCCCCTGTGCAACCCCTAGTCATCCCTTCCCCTCTCCCTGACCTTTGGCAACCATTGATCTTTTTACTGTCTCTACAGTTTTGCTTTTTCCAGAATGTAATATAATCGGAATCATGCAGTAGATAGCCTTTTTAGACTAACTCTTTGCACTTAGAAATATGATTTAAAGTTAATCCATGCCTTTTTGTGTCTTCTAACTCATTTCCTTTTATCAATGAATAACATCTCATTACAGGGATGTACCAGTTTGTTTATACATTGACCTGATGAAGGGCATGTTGCTTGCTTGCATTTTTTGGCAATTATGAATAAAAGTTTCATATTATAAACATTCACATGTGTTGACATAAGTGTTCAGAGTAGCTGAATAAATACCAAGGAGCACAATTGCTGAAATGTATGTTAAGGCTTTGTTTAGCTTTGTATGAAATCACCAAACTCTGTTACGAAGCAGCTGTATCTCACCACTGTTTTGGTAGAATACTTTTGCTGGATGTTGGATTCTTGCTTATATTCTTCATTCTTTCAGTATTTTGAATATGTCATCTCACTGTCTTCTGGTTTCAATGGCTTTTGATGAAATTTCAGTTGCTAATCTTACTGATGATCTCTTGTACATGATGAATCATTTTTCTCTTGCTGCTATTAATAAGAAAGACACAGGCCCAACATGGTGTCACTTCTGCTAGGCCAAGTCACCAGACTGGGGCTTAATAACCTGACCTCATTGCAGTTTCAACATCCCCCAGTAATGTAGTCAGTCAGGAACTTTCTGATCAGCATCAGTAAGATAATGTCACACATGCCTTCTCCATTCTCAAAGGCAGATGAAGTGATCCACATAAGATCCTTTTGTCCCCAAATGAAGGTGACCTCACCTGAAATCATGTTTTTTTCTGTTTTGACCTCCTTATCCTGTCTTTAAAAACCTCTCCCTTTCTGTAGCCTTTTGGAGCATCTCTCTACTTTCTAGAAGGGATGCTGCCCAATTCATAAATCACTTAATAAAGGCAATTAGATCTTCACATTTACTTGATTGAATTTTGTTTTTTAACCCTGCTTTCCAGATCCTGCTCCCTTTTTCTTTCGTTTCAACACTTTGACTATGATATTTCTAGATGATACTCTCTTTGAAATTTTTCTACATGGAGCACACTGAGCTTCTTGAATGAGTAGATCAAAGTTTTTCATCAAATTTGGGGAGACTTTTCTCCTTGATTTCTTCAAATATTATTTCAGCCCCCTTTTCTACTTCTGGGAGAAAGAAAATCTGGGATTTCCCTTATCCATATGTTAATGTACTTGATGGTATCCCACAGTTCTCTGAGGCTCTGTCCTCTTTATTGTTGTTTTTCATTCCTTTTCCTTTTGCTCCTTAGACTAGATTATTTTGACTGGCTTGTCTTCAAGTGTGCTGATATTTTTTTCTGCCAACTTAAACCTGCTGTTGCCCCCTAGTTAATTTTTTATTTCTGTTATTGAATTTTTCAACTCTGAAATTTCTATTTGGTTCTTTCTAATAATTTTTATCTCTTTATTGTAATTCCTATTTGATGACTAATTACTCCATATTTTCCTTTAATTCTTTACACATTGTTTCCTTTAGTTCTTTGCAATATTATTATAGCTGACTTAAAGTCTCAGGGGCAGTACCTATTGATGGCTTTTTCTCCAGTGTATGGACCATGCTTTCTTGTTTCTTTGCATGTCTCCCAATTTTTTTCGTTGGAAACTGGATAGTTTAAGTAATATAATATAAAAACCTCCAAAATAAGGTTCTCTTCCCCAGGGTCTGTTGTTGCTCTTCATTGTTCTTGTTGCTTTCTGTTTGCTTAGCCACTTTCCTGACTAATTCTGTAGTCTGTACAATTTTTACTTACAGCCACTGAAGTACCTTCTTGGTTAACTTGGTGGTTAGGTAATGATTAGGCAGAAATTCCTTAAATATTTTGAAGCAACTAGGTTTCCCACACTCTTCTGAGGTGTTCTGTGTGCAAACTGTGGCATGACTTAAAAATAAACATTGTGGCAGTTAACAGATCTGCGTTAGCCTTTACTACTTGCTTATACAGAACCTCTAAGTCAGCCAGAGATGAGATGAGAGCTTTCTCCTTCCTGTGCATGCACCTGTGTGTGGCCTTTAAGACTTCCAGTAACATGCTGGGAGCTTTTCAAAGTCCCCTACTGACCACTCGTTCATCAGATTTTCCCTTTGGAAAGCCCCTTCTGATATCACTGTCTCTAGCAGTTGTGATGCTAAACAGTTGCCATCGATTATTTTCAACAAACATCCTGGGAAAAGGGATTTCCCACTGAGCAAGACCTTACTCAAGTTAAATAAAGACAAATTTTTAGGGAGCTGCCAGACAGATCAAATCATGATAAATCTCTGGACATGGGGTTGTGGGGGAGCTCCAAACCCATCTGCCCTCTTCAAGGCGTGCTACACTGCTGGTTTTTACAGCTACTGTGGTTGCAAGGATGCTTGTTTTCAAGGCTATCATGCAGCTGTGGAGAAAAGGATGAAAATAATCATAGTTAAAATGTCATAAATCTTCTATCCTTATTAGGATTTAGCCATGTTTCTTAAGTAAACTCCTTATATTTGTGCAAACTCTTGACTAATTTCCAGAGTTCTGAAAAAGTTGATTTTGAAAATTTTAGCCATTGACCTTGTCACTTTTATTGAGGAGTGGATTTTTAGAAGTCTTTATTTCATTATTCTGAAAGTACTTCTCTTTTCCACTTAATAATCATTTAAGTGTCATTGATTGAGACCTGCTTTGGGATCACAGCTCCAATATTAGTCAGCTGTGTAACCTTGGGCAAGATACTTGGACTTTCTAAACCTTGGTTTCCATTTCAGAGAATTTCTGTGAGGATAATCTTGGAAAACATGTGTAAGAGCCATAGTAGGTGCTTAATATATGTTTAGTTTTCTTTTCACTTTGCCTGAAATGAAATAATACTAACACCTGACTTCAGTAACAGATCTAGGAACAGATCGGCTATCCATGAACTGTGAGCCCAGACCAATCATTTAAACTATTTATGGCCTTTCAGCCATAAAGTGGAGGAGCTTGCTTACCTCTCAAATCCATTTTAGCAATCTGTTTCTATGAAAACTTTGTACTTTCTTTGTCTGCTAAGCAAATTACACAAACAAGGCAGAATTTTTTAAATTTAAACATGGTCTCTTAACATTTTCAAGGTCAAAATAGCATGATCCATTTACATGCACAAAATGTCATTTACAAATTATTTTATCCATTTATTATATCAGCCATTCTTTCAAGCAGAGTATTATTAACTTTTGTGGTATTAAATTCTAAACTACTAACAAAGTTTCAACTATTAATTCTGATTTTCATGAATTTAAAGTGACTCTATATTAATTTTTTCTAAATTTGTAAGGGTACCCAAAGCTAAAAAGGAAAGAAAAGTTCAAAAGTGAAGGCTACTCAAATTTTAGATTCAAAATAAAATACAGGTAGTTATCTCAAGAGACAAAAATATATCATATATGATATAATAAATAGAATATGTGTACATATAAAAAATATTTTTCTCACCCAAGAATTAAAAGCATGTTTAGATACAATCAAAAATGGAGCAGGACAAAAAAACTAAACCTCCTTTTCAGTTCACTTCGAAGAGCAGTCTTTCCCTGCAGAAGTTTTTGAATAATTATGCTCCTGACTCATAAGACCTCCCAGACTTATTCATAGTAAATACTCCAATACATGCAACTACGTTATGTCTCTCTTTACCCTGAAATCCACTCTAAAAAAACATGGTATCAGACTGTGATTAGTAATGTGACCTAGTGACTATCTTCTGGATAGCAAGTTCAACAATCCTTCATTCATTCTCTGTCTACTGAAAAACTGTTTCATGGCAATAAATCCCTCTTCTTCAAACTACTGAAAATATTGGGTAAATTGAGGACAAAACGATCCAAAATTTATATCTGAAATGGAAAGGTGGACTCTTCCAAATTTTTTAAGTAAATGTTCACTTCTGATTATAAAAATTATGTATTTTATGGTTAAAAATTATAAAAATATCCAAAAACAAACATTAAAAATAGTCACCTATAATCTGATCATGCCGATTTAGTTTTTTGTAGTATGGTGTCTTTATTTTCTACACACACACATATGGGGGCTTCCTTGAGATAAAAGTGTCCTTAAAATTTAACACATTGGGATTCCCTAAAAAGAACAACACAAAGAAGAAAGGGGAGCCCCAACCAGACAAATGATTCTGGAGAGAGCAGCCCTTAGCTATGCATATTAAGGGGCCAGTGTAGCAGCTGCTTCCAATGGGCTTGGGCCACCTCTAAGTTCACCTTCAGCCACAGTGGACTAGTTCCTGGCACCCTGACAGCTGCCTACCTCAAGAAGCACCCCTCTCTACTTTCTGTCTGGTGGTTTTCTCCAGCCCCACAGAGGAGCCAGTGGTATCAGGGATGAAGGCTATCCATGCACCAATAGCGTGGGTTTCTTTCCACCAAAGCTGATATAGCTGCTACTGCTTTGGCTGGGTGTCTGACTATTAGTAGCCAAGACTGATGCTGAGCTCTTTTTGAAGGAAACCAACCAAATATTTGGTATCAAGTGAATAGAACAGACCCCTTCCATCCAGTGATTCAAAATGACTGATATTTATACTTATTCTGGATATAGGTTTTCCCTCCTCATCTCTACTGCCTCTTCCCAAGTGCTTAGGGAGTGTCTGAATTGTCAACATGGGATCCACATAATATCCCTCAGACCACAGGGCCCATTTTATCATAAAAGAAGTTAGACAGTGGCTGCCAAACCATGGAATTTCCTGCTTCTACCATATAACACATCATCAGAATCTCTTGATTGTCCTGATACAACTTTGAAATGGTTTCTCAAAGGCTCAGCTGAGGTCTCCACTGGAGGGTAACACACTACGGAGTTGGGACACTGTCTTCCTGAATGCAGTGACCATTCATGATGTGTGTCCCCACAGCTAGCAGACACAATGTAGGAAACATGGATGACAGTAGCATCAGGAATACCAGTCACTGCCTTGGGGATTTGTGCTTCCATATTCATAATTTTATTTTCTGTAGAGTCATATCTCCAAAAGGGAAGGGATGCTTCCAAGAGATATAGTAAGAGTCCCATTCAGCCAACTGCCACTTGGTTATATTGTGATCTTGATGAGAGTAAGACCCAGGCCAAAAAGGAGTTACTTTACTATTGGAGGGAACCCACCAGTGAACTAAAGTTGTTTCTGCACAGTGGAGGCAGGAAAGTGTATCACAGTGGGGGAATTCATAGCAATGGTGGTGGTGGTGAGGGACTGGGTTTGATCCTTTCCTGTCCAGGGGAAACTGTGAACAGCACATGGTAGCAACCACAGAGTCAAGATAACCGGGCTCAGACTGCTCAGACATGAAGGCCTGGGGAAAGCAGCCTACCCGAAGTGCTGGCTCAGAATAAGAGGCATCAACAGTGAACACAAAACAGGGGCAGGTAGTGGATTTTCGTTATGACCTCAGATCCAGCTGCAACAATAGGAACTGCAGTTTGTTCTGTAACCCCCTTGCCGCCACCCCCCACAATTTTATTCTTTTTCTCTTTTTACAGTCTGTGGCTGGCCACAACCTTGAAGCATAACAGAATGGACTCACAGGGTAGGAGTGGATCTGAGTGGTGCTAATGGCAGATGGTGGCAGATATGGCTGCTGTTCCACCCCTTACCCTGTAGACAGCTGCCCTTCTCAATTACCTGTCTCTTTTTTGCTTATCTGCCTGAGGGCTTTCTCCAGCCCCTCAAGAGAATTTGTTTAGCTTACTTACAGGGCAACTGCAAATGTCAAGGGTGTTGCACACCCTGGAGTAACCCTCAACCCATGAGGGACAGAAGTCAGCAGGAAAATATTGCAACTTTCTTGTCTCTGATGGAGGTCAATTCTGGGGCATATTCCACATGGTTTCTCAAAAGCTCCCAGAAGTTTGAACTCAGTTGCCCATGGTAGTGAATCACTCATTATGAGCACCTTGAATTAGCCTTGACCCCTCCCTTGCCTCCTTTTCTCCACTTCCTTACTGTGCTTCTTGGGGTCAGCTTCCCAAATAGCCTACCTGCACCTCAGGCCTTCCTTTTGGGTCTGCTTTTGGGAAAACTCAAAATAAAACAGTCTTCTAAAAGCTAAAAACAAAAGTGCCACCAGAGAATGAACTGACACCAGGACAATACCCACAAAATATGAGTGGTCGGTGCAGAGACCAGAGGCACATCCTCCCCCAAAGTCAAGGTCCAGCACAGGAAAGAGAGACAAGACAGTAGGAAAACTGAGTGGCCCAGGATTCCAAGCAGATGCCCTCCAAATGGATGGTGGCATAGGGAGGGCACCCTTACCCACTCCAGTTAGAAGAGAATTGATGGGAAGAATTCAAGGAAATCTCACCAAAGAGAAGTGCATGAATATGCCAGGCCTCAGGGGACATGGAAAGTCTTCATTTATTCATTGACTGATCCACTCAAGAAGTTTTTTTGTTTTTTTTTTTTGATGGGACTCACTGCATGCCAGGCATTATTCTAGGCCCTGAGACCCTGAGACAATAGTGAGGAATAAAATGGAAAAGACCTAGGTCTGTCATGGAAAGACCAACACAACTAAGTGTGTAACATGTCAGTTAGGTGCCAAGTGCTCTAAAGAAAAATAAGGAAGGTAAAGGGAATGATGGGATTGGTTTTGCTTTGTTGCTGTTTTGTTTTAAGGTTAAGGTGTCTACTGGGGATTCTCTAACAAGGTGACGTTTGGACAGAGACTGGAGTGTATAGGACAGCAAACCATGTAGCTTTCTGGGGAAGAGCGGGAAAAGGAGCAAGGTCCTGTCCTGGACACATCCTCCAACAAGGGAAGGAGACTGATCTGCTCGAGGGAATGAGTGCATTCTTTTTTTACTGATGAGGTACCCAATGATCACAAACTTAGTAGCTTCAACAATACAAATTTATTATTTGCCATTCTGGTCAGAAGTCTGATGTGAGATTCACTGAGATAAAGCTGAGGTGATCGCAGAGCTGCCCTCCTTTCTGGAGGGTCTAGAGGAGCCTTTGAATCTTCCAGGGGCTGCCTGCTTTCCTCACTCCATGGCCCTCTTCCTCCACCTTCAAAGCCACAGAGCTGCACCATTCTGATGCTGCCTTTTGTCCTCATTTCTCTTTCTGACTATAGCCCTGAGAAAGGGTCTCTGCTTTTAAGGATGCATGTGATTAGGTTAGATAGTCTAGGATAATCTCCTTACTCACATTTGCAAATAAAGATCTGTTACAAAGGTTATAAAGGTCTCATATTTACAGGTTCTGGAGACTGGAGCATGGCCATCCCTGGGGGCTATTTTTCTGCCTGTCACAGAGAGTTTGGAAGAAGGATGTGGGTAGGCTCTGCTCAGTACCTTCCTCTCTCCTTTCTGGGAACCTCTTTACTGCAGGATGAAATCCAGGCCCTTCATGCTATAATTGTGAAAGGAAAGCCTCCTTTCCTTGGGAAGGTCTGTGACTGGCTGGCCACAAGGATACTGTGGCCACAGATTTAAAGTCATATTCATGTCCTCTGACTTAGCATCCATCTACAATGAAGTGGATATTATGGTTTTGTCTGCCTGACTCATATGTCTACCTCTCAATTGGTTCTGAACTTAGGTGGGAAAGAGAGGGATCTTATTTATTCATTATCTAAAACCCCCAAGATCAACCACAACTGTACCAATATCCCACCAACATCTTTCATTCACTGTATCTAAAACTAAAGGCATTCTCTTTCTTTTAGACCAAGTTCTCTTCTCATGGACACTATTCTTTTTTCCAGTAAATTCACTATCTTCCATATCCAGGGTTAAAATCTCGCTCCCTATTTCCAACCAATCACTTGGTCATATAGACTGAGTCCTCTAATCCTCTTCCAGTGCTCCACCTCTAGTTCATATCTTTATCATCTCTCTCCTGTATTTGTATGATAGCCTCCTAACTGGTCTCCCTGTTGTCAGCTCTGTACCTCCATCAACACATTCATCACCCTGCCCAAGAATGGCTGTTGTGACATGATCGTGTGACAACCATGCTCAAAATACCCAAACAGATTTGAAGCATTCAATAATGCCTATTGCCTCAAGGATAGCATCTAGGATCAGAATGACATGCAAGACCCTTCGTGACATGGTTGCTGGGTGTCTATTCATCTTTCTGTACCATCACCCTCTCTGTTTATGCTCAGAAATTTTGAACTTCTTGAAGTTACCTTTACAAACCCTGCTTTCTCAAGCCTCTGCCCATTCACAGACTATTCTTTCTTTAATGCCCCAAACTACTCAACCTCCCTCCCCAAACCACTCCAACCTCCTCCAGTTGTCTCCCTGGAGAAATGAAGGCAAGGCAAGTTAAACTGTTTCTGCCATGGTACAGGGTACATTTATAAAGAAAATAAACAAGCAAGCTGAATAGCACATGATCATGTATTGATCTATATTGATCTTACAAAATTTGCATCACTATTTCTTCACTTTGTTCCAAATTAATTGTTAATTGCAGAACCATGTCTTCTGTACCATGAAAGATAAGAAAGGAACAAAAACAACTCCTAAAAAGGCAGAGGAAGCAGGGTTAGATCAAGAAAGCTAAGAGGTTCCTTTGTCAAAGTCTCCTGTTTCTCATACTTGATGTTTGGCAGAAGGGAACGGACCTAAAGGACTATGAGCTTGTGAGGTGAGTCCCAGAAACATACCCAGGACATGATGCTGCACCCTGGCTTCCAAACCCAGCCGTGCCTGAGAAGTGCTCAGAATGGCAGTTCCTGTGCCATATGCCAACCTACTGAATCAGAACCTCCAGAAGCGAAATCAGAAACCTGCGTTTTAAGGCTCCCAATGTGATTCTGGTACACAGCCTCTGTTTAGGAACCATGGTCATTTTGTCACAATTGTATCACATGATGATAATTAAATCTCTCACCAAATCCTGACCCAGGATCTACAAATCAAAATTCTCAAACAATAAAGAATGAAAGAGTCTATAGCAGACCAGACACCCTTGCCCAGACACTGCCCAGCTTCAGGCAATGCCCATGTGGGAAGCTGTACTGGTTGGATGGTGACCCCAAATAATATGAGCAGTCTTAATCCACAGAACCTGGGAATGTGACCTTATTTAGAAAGAGTCTTTACTGATGTAATGAAGTTAGAGGTCTTGCCATGAGCTCATCCTGGGTTATCTGGATGCGCCCTAAATCCAATGACACGTGTTCTTACTAGAGTGAGGCAGAGGGAATTCTGACACAAATTGGAGAAGGTGATGTGAAGATAGGTGCAGAGAATGGAGTTATGTAGCCACCAGAAGCGTGAAAGGATGCCTGAAAACACCAAAGCTGGAGGAGGCAAGAATGGATTCTCTGGTGCCTTCAGAGACAGTATGGCCCTGCCAACACCTTGATTTTGGACTTCTGGCCTGCAGAACTGTGAGATAATAAATTTCTGTTGTCGTAATTTTTTACAACAGCCATAGGAAACTAATACAGAACTATATTTAATGTTACTGATTTTCCCATTTTCAAAACGAAGGCAGAAATTCAGAAATTTTTACATGTAAAATCTCTTTATTTTTAAATGTAAAAATACTGAGCCATCCAAGTAAACACATCTGCATTTCAATCCCGGATCACTGGAACCAGCCTGCCGTCTTTCCACTGAGCATTCACAAAGCTTTCCCAATGATCAACCACGCATTGGTCAACCACAACTGTAATGCCTGTCCAAAATCTTCAGTTTTATTCTTGATGAGACTTGTGCTAGAAATAAGTTATATTACTTTCTGAAATCACAAGGTAGGTAGTGAAAATAATGTTTCTCTTTACATCCATCATTGCCTGACATTAAAAGTGAGAAGCATTTAAAATCTCATTTAATAAACTTAAGAATATGAACACATTGACTAGTTTTGTTGAACTTGACAACCAGATCTGTGCTGTAGAGATGGTTGCTAAATTTGACCCATTCAAACATGCACCCTGTTAGAGTTTGACATGCAAACAGTGGCTTGAAGGCCAACTGCCCTGTCAGAGGAAATCAGTTGTTAGCCCATCTCAGCCGCCTCCTGCTGGCATTCCCAAAGAGTCTTGAATATAGTATCCCCCCCGCCTTATCCTCGGTTTTGCTTTCCTCAGTTTCAGTAACCTACAGTCAACCTTGGCCCAGAAGCAGTTGATCTTGCTTCTGATGTATCGTCGGAAGATCAGTAGTAGGCTCGCCCTACGTCACAGTGCCTGTCATTCACCTCACTTCATCCCATCACATGGGCATATTACCATCTCAGATCATCACAAGAAGGGTGAGTACAGTATAAGAAGATATTCTGAGAGCAAAAGTGACCACATTCACTTAACTTCTATTACAGGATATTGTTATAATTGTTCTAATTTATTGTTAGATATTATTGTTAATCTCCTACTGTGTCTAATTTATAAATTAAACTTTATCATATGTATGCTTATATTGGAGTAAACATAGTATATTCAGGGTTCAATATTATCTGTGGTTTCAGGCATCCCCTGAGGGTCTCGGAACATATCCCCCACGGGTAAGGAGAACTACTGAACTTGCTGCTAGATTCATTCTGCTAAGTAGTTTTGATCTGCCATCTGCTCATTAGCATTTTTAGATTACTAAGTCTTTTTGCCTGGATTCCAGGGTAATATTTTAAGAGGAAATAACAACTAAGCTCCCGCATATTTGGGCTAGGACTCACCAGAAGGAGACCTGGGCTTTGGTCCCAGTTCACCACTAAACAGCTGCATGACCTTGGCCATCTCTTTTCACCTCTGTAGGCCTTAATTTCCTGTAGCTGATCTGTGAATTTCCTTTCAGCTTTAAAAATTATTTTGACAGTGTAATTTAATTATGTAATGAAATTTCAAATCAAGTTCATCTTTCTTCAGACTCACCCAAGGGCAGGGAAGGCAGGACACATGCTTTCATTCACTCATCAACCATTTACTGAGCTTCTACCATGTGCCAGACACTCTGCCAAGCGCTGGGGACACAAACCTGAATATAACAGAGACCCTTCCTCAAAGACCTTGCAGTCTATTGGGAGTTGGGGATGTAATATAAAGAAATCAGTAACTATGGTATAGGGCCATGTTAGAAGGATGCATGGAGCTCGAGGGGATCCTAGGGAGACCCATGCAGCACACACAGGAAGAGTCAGGGGAGAGTCTCTGGAGGTGGTGTTGCTTAAACTGAATTTGTAGAATGAGCAGGGGTTAGAAAGGCAAAGAAGAGAAACAGCAGTCCATGTAAAAACATAAAAGAAGAAGACAGCCTAGAAAGTACATGGGACTCAACAATTATTAGATGAATGAATAAAATGGGACAAGAACAACTAAATTACATTCTAATCCATTCCTTCAAGGAACATTATTCTCTAGATGTTGCTAAATAGATGTGAGTTAAGAGTCTTACTATTGCATGAAGTCTGGATAATGTCCACTGTCACAACAGCTGATAATGGAGAATTTTCATTTTCCATATATCTATTTATGAAACTTTAAAGTTCTTGGTTGCAGAATAGTTCCCTATCATGACCTACCTCTTAAACTTTAAATGCTGAAAATATTCACATCACACAAACAGGAAGTTAGAGATAAGATAAACTTTTCAGCTTACTATGAAAGACCAAATATACTGCATTTCTATGTGGAAGGTATGTTCCTTCTAATTTGATAGGAATGAGTCATAGCAGCATAAGTGATTCCTTGTTCCTAAACATTCAAACACTTAAAAGACGAGATCTACAGACAATGATCTCCCAAAATCTGAAGTGTTTTTACTATTCCTAAAGCTGATACCTTCAAGGGTCAAAAGAATCAGGCAATTAAAGCAAACTATAGAAATAGCCAGCAGTCAACAGCTCTTTCTAAACCAGTTTAACTGCTACAGAATTGACCTGTCTAGGAGCTCTCTGCAACTTTAAATTAAAAGACTTTATTTAACCTTTTGTTTAGAACTAATGTCTCTTTGGAAAATTCAGCTGTAAGAGGGTGTTGGCATCTTGGGATTAAAATTGTAGACCATTTATTTTCCTTAAAGAATAAAACCACACCATTATACAATGGGTAAAAGAATATCTTCAATAACTGGTGTTGGGAAAACTGGACAGCTACAGGCAAGAGAATGAAACTAGATCACCATCTCACACCGTACACAAAAGTAAGCTCTAAATGGACTATAGGACTAAATGTAAGACATGAAACCATAAAATTCTTAGAAGAAAACATAGGCACAAATCTCATGAACTTCAGCATGAGAAATTTCTTTTTGGATACATCTCCCCAGGCAAGGAAAACAAAAGCAAAAATAAACATGTGGGATTATATCAAACTAAAAAGCTTCTGCACAGCAAAGGAAATCCTCAACAAAATGAAAAGGCAACCTACTGTATGGGAGAAAATATTTTCAAATTATATATCTGATAAGGGGCTAATAATCCAAAATATATATAAAGAACTCATACAACTCAACACCAAAAAAATAAATAATCCAATTAAAAGATGGGCAAAGGACCTGAAAAGTCATTTTTCTAAAGACAAACAGATGGCCTACAGACACATGAAAAGATGCTCCTCATCATTAATCATCAGGGAAATGCAAATAAAAAGCACACACCAGTCGAAATAGCTACTATCCAAAAGATAAGAAATAACAAGTGTTGGTGAGGATGTGGAGAAAAGAGAACCCTCCTACAGTGTTGGTAAGAATGTCAATTGGTCTAGTCACAGTGGAAAACAACATGGTGGTTCCTCATAAAACAAAAAAGAGGAATACCATATGATCCAGCAATTCTACTCCTGGGAATTTACCTGAAGAAAACAAAATCACTAATTCAAAAAGATATATACATCCCTATATTCCTGAAGCATTATTTACAATAGCAAAGATATGGAAGCAACCCAAATGCCCATCAGTAGATGAATGGATAAAGATGTGATACATATATACAGTAGAATATTACTTGGCCATAAAAAAGAATAAAATCTTGCTATTTGTTACAAAATAGGTGGACCTAGAGGTTATCATGCTAAATGCATTAAGCCAGGCAGAGAAAGACAAATACCATATGATTTCACTTTTATGTGAAATCTTTAAAACAAAACAAACAAACAAAAAAGAAATAGACCTATAAATATGGACAAGAAAACTGTTGGTTACCATAGGGAGAGGGTGGGGGTAGATGGAATAGGTGATAGTGGAAAAGGTGAAGGGGACAAAAAGGTACAAACTGCAAATTGTAAAATAAGTTAGTTATAGGAAAGGAAATAAAACATATAAAATATAACCAACAATATTGTAATATCTTAGTATGGTAATGGAAAGCTGTGCTTACAATAGCAAGCATCTAGTAATGTATGTAATTATTGAGTCACTATGTAGTACATCTGAAACCAATATAATATTGTCTATTATACAAACTTTATACAAAAACATAATAAAACCATACCAAATAAGCTAACTTACACCCACATTCCCAGAATGTTTATGCAACTGCTACTAGCTCAGTTCAACTATTTCTCTTAGGAAAAAACTCTGGGGAACTCAACAGGACTTCTTGTGACTGTACTTTAAATGGTAGAAAGCAAATTCCACAAAGGAGGCACTCACCAACAGATGAAGACACAAAAGAATGGAAATTGCTACCAACTAGTACAGAAAAATTGGCTTGGACACTACACAAAAGCCAAAGGCAGGAACCAGCCCCACACATGGTCTTGAAGCCCCTTTACCCACTCTTTGCACCCATTCTAGTCTTTTGCTTTCATTTCTGAAGATGGGAACCTATTACTCCAGCAGTCATTCTGGTGCATCTCAAGAGATTCTCAATCCTTTTCTTATTAAAATTATTTGATCTCACTCACTTAGCTCCCTTAGAGGGACAAAACACCAAAATAAGGACCATGAAAAATATATGAAGCAATTTGAAGTTAAGGAATGCTTTGTTGCTGGTGTGATCAGTGACTTAAATGTCACAATCTATGAACACTTATGCAAAGGACAATGGTTTGCAAAACTGAACACTTTTCCTTAAATAGTCTCCTATCTGCACCAGACTTAACTTCATATGCCTTGGCTCACATTAATTTTGCTTTTGTTTGTTTTTCCTGAATAGTCATGATTTTATTTGCCTTTAAAATTAATTGGTAAAACATGGGAACTTGAAAAAACAAACATGAATTGGACGCTCATCTTTGGGTTTTATCAGGTAGATCAGACTGAAGTTAATTTTCTTTTTCTTCAAGGAAAACATTAAAAAACACTACCTCCTTGTGCCATCATCTTTAGTTTGGGGGAGCTCTTTATTCTTTTCCAGGGGAGATATAGAGTGCTCTAAATCCAGTTCTTTAATGTTTAGGAAAGTGCAATAAAGACAAAGGACTAAACTCGCGTTAAATGGAAATCTGATGTTTCTCTCCCCTCCAGCCCAGAAGCCGCTGGCTTTGGTCCTGTTTAGTGCCTGTAACATCCTTTGGAGCATAAATCTCATTTCATTCTGGACCTCCATCACCAGATACATACAGTAGCAGGTGTTCTATAATTATTTGTTGAATTAATTAATTTAATGGCAAAAAGGATATATAATGTCCAAATAGAGAACAAAATTCTTAAGTAATAGGTAACATTTATTAAGAGCTGCTAGTGCCAGCCAGTATTTTAAATACTTTACATGGATCCATTTGTGAGTTGTATACAATCACCAAAGGAGGTAGATTCTGCTTCTGAGAACTCTCCCAATTTTCAGATAAGGTTGATGAGGCAGAGATGGGTTAGTAATTTGCCCAAGCTCACACAGCTGATGAGTGGTGGATCTGGGAAGCACATCCCTAGGCAGTCTGACTCCAGAGCCATACAATTAACCACTATAGCTACTAACAGCCATGTTTCCATGGAGTCCATGAGTTCTATCAACTGCTATAAACTGTTGCCCAGACTTCCTGGCTCTTTCCCTATCACATTCTGTCATAAATTCCATTGGTCCACATTTCAAAAGAGAACTTCTGAGGGACATCTGAAGCCTGAGGCTGATTAGATGACCCAAATCCTCATTATAGGAGTTACAGATGTGGAATCAGGATGGTTAGCCTGGAAAAAAGAATGCTCAGAGACAATAATGTTTCCACTCATCTGTACCTTTACCAGTTGGTGAGCTCCTCCTTGTAAGATGTCTCCAACAAGACAGTGAGGCTCAGAGAAGACAAATAGGGACTCTCTGGCATCTTACTGCACTGATGAATGGTGACTGCCATGGGGTACGGGGAGGGACTCAATAATAAGGGTGAATATAGTAACCACATTTTTTTTCTTGTGAAACCTCCATAAGAGTAAGTATCAATGATACCTTAAAAAAAAAAGGTGTCTTCCAACATTCAAAAGGGTATCACAAGAAAAGGGATTAAACCAATTACACATTGGTCCAAAGAAGACAGTAAGGAGTAATGGTAGAAATTACTGGAAAGCTGACTTTTCTCCCAATCCTTCATTACTTCAAAAATAGGAAAAAGTCAAGAGAATAACAAAATGAACACCCTCTATATATACTCCTAAGATTAGTTAACATTTTTGTCGTATTTGTTTAACCTACTATTTATCAGTATATATGCTTTGTTTCCTGAACCATTTTAAAATAAGTTGCACATATCATAATACTTTACCCCCATTTAAAAAATCCATCTCCAGTAATAAGGACATTCTCCTACACAACCACACTACTGTTACGGGCACCTAAAAATATTAACTGGAAGAACAGTTTCAACTTAATACATAAAGGAATTTGCTCAGAATTAGCATTTTCCAAAAATCAAAGATGAAGTGAACTCTCTATCACTAGTAGAGTGAGTTTTTAACCAACTCTTAAGGAACACATGGAAAGATTTCACATATCAAGACATGATTGGAATTCTAGCTCCTTCCTGGGTTTGAGTTACATAACAAAAATTCCTTCCTATTATTTTAGCCCTGGGTATAGAAAAACTCCTAATCTCCTTCTCCAGAAATAATTGTCCTTTTGATCTTCCTGTCATCACCCTAGTGCTCTTCTTTCATAGTCCCATGAATCTGCCCACAGGGGCCACCCAGCCATCCTTCTTGGCTCCATTACATAATTATTGATTCTTGAAGTTGGAAGATTCCATCAAGGCCACCTATGCTGGAGCCTACTTAGCATTTTAAAACCCTTTCCCTCCTCCCTGCACTCACCTCCCTCTTTGCCCCCAAACTCAATCTGCAGTAATCCCTCCAAAGCTCCAGGTCCAGACAGACGTCTGCACTCTCTTCCCAGAAAGACAAGTCTGATTCCTGGTCCCAAGTGGGGTCTTACTGGCCTGAGCACAAGATGAGGCAGGACTGATCCATGAGCCTAGAGTACAAGGATGAGGACAATTTGAGTTCAGGGATGGCGAAAACAGCCAGACCATCCCAGTGACAAGGCAATCCAGAAAGACTAGGCTGAGAGCCAGGATCCACCTTGAGGCACCAGGACAGAAGCCATGTTAGCCAGGGTTCTCCAGAGAAGCAGAACAAATAGGATATGAAGATACATCTGTAAAGAGATATATTATAAGGTATTGGCTCATCTGATTATGGAGGCTGAGAAGTCCCCGTGCTGTAGATTCCAGCTCCAGACTGAAGGCTGGAGGACTGGTTGCTCTGAGGGCAAGAGGAGATCAAGTCAGGCAAAGAGAACTCAACCTTCTTTTGTCTTTTCGTTCTATTCAGGCTCTCAGTGGATTGGATGAAGCCCATCCACACTGTGAAGGACCATCTGCTTTACTGAGCCCACCAATTTAAATGCTCTTCTCTTCAGGAAACACCCACACAGACACACCCAGAAATAATGTTTAATCAGCTATGAGGGCATCCCTTAGTGCAATCAAGTTGACAAGCATTGACCCTAGAACAGGTTTGAACTATGTGGATACATTAATACATGGTTTTTTTTCAATACTTATATTGGAAAATTGTTCTGAGATGTGCGGCAGTTTGAAAAAAGATTTTCTTTTCTCTAGTTTATTGTAACAATACAGTATATAATATATATACTGTGTTGTTCATTCACGATAAAATTAGCGATCACAGAAACTTAGGATCCCACAGATGTAGAAAGAAGGGTTAGAGGCAGAGCCTAGTAAAAGACTCTGGACTATTAGGCGGACACTTCTGGAAAGAGCCATGCTCTGGTTCAGAGTCAGGAGGAGGCTAGAGGATTCAATGGGGCGCTTATAATGAAGCCCAAGTTGCAAAAAGAGATACATGAACTAGAAGAGCAGGAGTTTCATCTTCTAATCCAAAGGGTCTGATTAACTTCAAGATGCTCTCCCCAGAGGCCAGCCCATTCTGAGGGCCTCTGCCTTTCCTCTCCTCACATCTCAAGATCTGAAGCCCTCTCCCCAGGAAGAGGGAAGACATGACTGATAACTCTGGTCAGAGGCTATATGTCACTGAAGGAAGAAACTATGTGGTAAAAGAGAGAAGCTGTAATGGAGGGAGGGGAAAGAAGAGAAGGGAAAGATTCCAGGAGACATGTGCCCTGCTGACTGGGGGATGGTCATACAGCATACAAGAAAACTCTAGGATCTGACAGGCCAGCAAAACCAGGACCAGCACAGGATGATAATTCTTGCACTTCAAGTAAAGAATTCATTGAACTTTCTCAAGATTACAGGTGTGGGCTTGACCATTAGCAGGAAGACCATTGTGTTACAGGGGGCACTGCCAGTCTCTTTTATGACAAAGGACATAATTTAGGGCTACTCAGAGCTTTAGAAGTTATCAAAGGAGAAAAACAACTTCCCCATATTTACCCATTCCTTCATCTGTAAGGTGCAGCTTTAATAGGATTATTGTAATGTTTAAAAATTATGAAAGTAGAGATTTTTACAGTATCTAGCACAGGATAATTATTAAATTGAAGAGACAAAACAAGGAGGTCTTGTTTTTTGCCTGAAGGAAAAAGAAACTTAGCCATGTAGAAGAAAACTTCAGGTACAGATGCAAAGAAAGAGCTCAGGACTTTTTACAGATTCACTCTAGAATCTTGGCTAAATAAACTTTGAAAGGCTGTTTAAGAAGGAAACAATGGAGAAATGAGTCAGATAAAGATTTCTTCAGCTTGTCAAGTGATTACGCTTGAAAGGCGGGTACCTGCTTCTAGGGGTCACAGATAAATGTAAGAACTTCAGAACACTGAAAAACTTCTAAAATTGAATTTTAAAATTAATTTTTTGGTAGTTTTAAATGGCAATAATTGCTTATGGTACAAAATTTAAGATATACAAAAAATATATAGGGAAAAGCAGTCCTTCCACCCCCATCTTCTCTTTCCTCTATCACCCATTCTTATTTATCCATTCAGAGATAGTCTACACATGTACAAATACACACACACATATATACACATATACATATATACCCACCAATAGAATATAGGTCAAAGAGATATGTATGTTTACATATTATTATATAATATTGATTTTTTTATATTTTTTAATTTTAATGTAGGACCCTCAGTACACTCTTCTCTACTTTTCTTTTTATACTTCACAATGTACTGTGGAGCTTCTTCATGTCAGTACATATATGCCTGCCTCATTCTTTACAATTGCTGCATAACAGTCACATTATATAGATATACAAAATTACAATAATTTTTACTGTACAGTTTCATTGTTGCCAATTTTTTACTATTAAAAATATGCTGTAAGGAACATACTTGTGCACACATTATTTCACATACATGTAACAATGTCTGACGATACATTTTTGGAAAAGGAAACTATTGAGCCAAAGGATTGGTATGCTATTTATAGATACTACCAGATGCAATTTTGTTAGATTATATGGATTTATCCTCCCACTATCAGCTTTGTTTCCCTACACTAACAAGAGTGTGTTATCAAAATTTTTATCTTTACCAATCTGATTGATAAAAGATACATCTCATTTTAGTTGTAAATGGCTTTTCTCTCATCAGTAAAGGCTGTAGCTTTTCAAGTGTAAAACATATATCATTTGCTTTTTTTATGAATTATCTGTTAACATACTTTCCCAATTTTCTACTGGTGGCTGGTCTTCCTTGTACGAACTTTCAGGAACACTCTCTGTATTAAGGAAATGAGTCCACTGTGATATCAGTTGTAAATATAGTTTATCTTTGGCCCTTCTGACTTTTTGGTGGTTATTGCCAGACTTTCTTCAAACAAGATGTGCCTTTATATTCTATTTTGCTTCTGAAAAGTGCTAATCTAGCAAAGTTTTCTGAGACCTCAAAAGCTTATACATGAAAACCTAGACTAAAATTCTCAAATACTATTGAATAAATTGTTGCTTTGATCTGATCTAAGCTTGAAATCATAATTCCTCCAAAAATGTGTATATCCTAGGAAAAGCTTGAAGGATTCCATTAGTAAGTATTGGGGAAATACTAGGAAATGTTTAGGACAAAAATCCTTTTTAAGCATTAGTTTCATTAGAGCTTTCTTTTTTCAAATTTCAATAATCTTAAGGTATCTATACTAAATAGTAAGTCCAAAAGAAGTATTAATGTAGCAATATTAGAATTCATATTAAGGGTTAAAAAAAAGTTAACTATAGGAAAGCTACAAGCTATAAGCAAACTATTAACTCACAAAAGAAAGCCCCAAAACCAAAAATCTCCTATCTGCAAACACCCTGAACTAGTCTTAAATGGTTCACAAAATCATATCCTTCTAGAGACACCCAGAAGAAGCTTCTGCTGAGAAACAAGGGGAATATTAGCTCCAGAAAACACAGCATTCAGCTTCACGTGGCATTTCTGACTTCACAGAGGCATCCGGGTGAGTTTTGTTCCCTGGGATGGGAAGGAAAATGGAGTGATTCTGTTCTCCAGTTGTAAAGGGCAAGTGCTGTCCCAGAGCCAAACTAAGGGAAGGATACAGAGGAAAGATACAGGCAGTTCAGGGCAAAGCAGGAAGGGCAGGAGGGTTCCACAGGCTTTAGGGGACCACAGAAGAACCCAGCAGGCATTCAGGAAAGAACAGCATCTCTCCCATCTGACTGAGCATCACTGCTCTCCTGAGGGGGGGGGCAGCCAAAGCATTTGGCAAGTACACTCTCTTCCTAGGCTCCCCTTGACGAAGGGTCAAGCATTGAGCTACGGAGCCGCATGTCTGTGACCTCGCGCCCTCTGGCGCTTATTTCTTTTCGTCCTGGTGTTGTCACAGATGCTTCAGTCCCCTTGCTGGCGCCGTCTCCAGGACCCATTCCTACCCCTCCAGGTTGACTTCCTTTTGGGTCCCTTTCCAGGTTCTCTGCATTCCAGTTGCTGAAACGGCCTTCGGGTTTGTGGTCTTTCATTTCAGTAGCTGAAGGAGACAATGTCAGGTGGTGCAAGGAAGCATGTTGTGAAAAGGAGCTGCTTTTCATTCCCCTCAACCAGCATGAAGACAGAAAATACGATGAGTTTTTTATTGCCTTGCTCTGGGTCAACGGGTCTAAAATATGGGCCAGAGGGTAGAATAAGCTTTTCCATGGCTAAGGACAGAGGAAACTCGCTAAAAATCAATATAGCTGTCTCATACCACCGGTTCTCACGTGCAGTATTTTAATCAGACTTTCTGCTCCTTTCCTTCTCGGTCCGGCCATTCATCTGGGAAGCGCTGTAGATTTCACAGAACAGCAAACATCTGAGAATAGTGGGACTTATGGAAGTGGTAAATTTTGCAGATGCTGTTGATAAACTGGGTCTGTGAAGCCAGCTGTCCATAGGCATTGCCAAAGCCTTAGCTAAAACAAATGATTGTAGCTGCTAGAGCTGGCAGGGACACTAGAGACCATCAAGTACAGACACCCTTCTCACAGACGAGGCAAAGAGGCCAGATGGGACTAAGTGTCTTGTCCAGGGTCACTCAGCTACTAGAGGCAGAGTCCAGATCCTGAACCAGGTCTTTTGACTGGAGGTCCTGTTTGGTTTCCATGATCCACATATGAGATGACTGCACAAATCCAATGGCTCTTGCAGCCATAAGCAACCAGCTGCCCATAGAGTGGGATTCTGTGACAGGATGGAGCACCCTTCCTTGAGCCAGGCTCAGCAAAGGAAATGTTACACACACACACACACACACACACACACACAGACATCTTAGGGACACCTCTTAGGTCAGAAAGCAACCATTTAAGTCCTTGGACTTCTAATAAACTATGTAATTGGGATGCTTTTTATAATCTCAAACCATATGATGTCACCCACCTATTTGCCCAAGACAATGAAAACTTGTAACCAATCCAAAGAAGTTACCTTTGCAAATAGCTCCATTATTGCTCAGAAGGATTTTCAGGATTTAGGAATTACAGAGGGTTTAATAAACTTTCCTTGCTATCTGTCTTTTGACATTAGTGACTCCCAGATGAGGTTTGTCAAAGAAAAAAAAAGGTTTAGGGAGAGGAAAAATTATGGGCTTTCAACTAAAAGGCTGAATTAATAGTCTTATTTGGCTCACATTATATTTGGCCATGGAAACTAAGAATTTTTCCCTTAATTCTGCTCAAAACTTGAATGCCTTACCAGTTTGTACATGCCAGATGTCTCATCTTTTCTTTAAAACATCACAAAAATGATAAACTTGTTGGAGTAAGACAGAGGACTGGCTGGGAGAGGTCAAAGTGCACAAGGAATCCCATTTCTTGAACAACAGTCTGACCAGGGGTGGTCAGCTTATTCTCTATACAGAGTAGCTGGCATTCAGTGCTGGCTGTGAGCTGCCTCCCACCTATAAGGAACTAGAAATTCATCACTTTTTTACTTCTAAGTAAAAAATAGGGCCTGCTGCTGTTGAATAAGGGGTGTCCTTGTAGTACCCACAGTTACTGTAAGCAAAATAACAAAATTAAATCTTACCAGTTCTCTATGGGCTTCCTTTCTGGTGACCCTTCCTCAGAGAGGGGAGGTCATCTCCCACAAAAGAAATGTGCTGTCATCCACTCCAAGGGAGGCATTGTCTCTCTTTTCTTATACTAAAGACAAACTTTGAATGTAAAGTGGGCAGACCAGTGGTTGGGGTGATGGAAGGAAATGGGTCCATGCCATCATCACACCACCCTCACTCTGTCAGCCAGCACTGATTGTCACAGCATCTGCATTTGACCTTGAGCTGTAGTTCCCTCTAGAAAAGCAACCCTGGAGGGTCAGAACTTCACAGCCTCTCTGAAAAGGATCCTGTCTCTGAGCATTTCTGAAGACACTTCGAAGCTTGTGAGATGGGAACTGGAGAGTGGATGTCCTGTCCCCCCCATCTTCTGCTTCTACACACACTGGAGTAGTCTCCTCACCCCGGTTCTACACTTAGCTCTCCATTCTCACGCCCTTTCCCCCTTCAATACATTCTCATTAGAGAACCAAATCTTAAATCAACCAGTCTGTAACTGGGAGGGAAGGAGGGATAAGCATAATCTAATGGCCGTTGGACTAATGTTTTTCTAGATCTTAAACAATTTATTTCAACTTGAAATACATAAAGGTACAATGTAAGTTGTGTATATACAATATATATTATAAATTTGAGAATATATGCTGTGTATTTTTAAATATATATTTTATATATAGATGTATAAATGTATAATTTCTCAATATGTAGAGTCAAGGCCTTTTCTTTCAGTGTGAGTTTATTGTTTGGTGACCTTTAAAATCTTTCTACCATCAACCATATCTGTAATGCCTGTCTGCTATTCCCAACCTCAATTGTTAAAGATGAACAAAAATTTAAAGACACTTCCCTAACAGCTGGAGTATAATTCCTTGAATTCTTTTTAAATGTAAATACATTTTTCTTAATTTTGGTATCATTAATGTACACTTACATGAGCAACATTATGGTTACTAGACTACCCCTATTATCAAGTCCCCACCACATACCCCCTTACAGTCACTGTCCATCAGGTAGTAAGGAGCTATTGAATCACTACTTGTCTTCTCTGTGTTGTACTGCCTTTCCCATGTCCCCACCCCTACATTATGTGTGCTAATTGTAATGCCCCCTTTTCCCCCTTATCCCTCCCTTCCCACCCATCCTCCCCAGTCCCTTTCCCTTTGGTAACTGTTAGTCCATTCTTGTGTTCTTTGAGTCTGCTGCTGTTTCATTCCTTCAGTTTTTTCTTTCTTCTTATGAGTGAAATCATTTGATACTTGTCTTTCTCTGCCTGGCTTTTTTCACTGAGCATAATACCCTCTAGCTCCATCCATATTGTTGCAAATGGTAGAATTTGTTTTCTTCTTATGTCTGAATAATATTCCACTGTGTATATGTACCACATCTTCTTTATCCATTCTTCTACTGATGGACACTTAGGTTGCTTCCATTTCTTGGCTATTGTAAATAGTGCTGCGGTAAACATAGGGGTGCATATGTGTATTTGAAACTGGATTCTTGCATTCTTAAGGTAAATTCCTAGGAGTGGAATTCCTGGGTCAAATGGTATTTCTATTTTGAGTTTTTTGAGGAACTTCAATACTGCTTTCCACAATGGTTGAAGTAATTTACATTCCCACCAGCAGTGTAGGAGGGTTCCCTTTCTCCACATCCTCACCAACATTTGTTGTTTGTCTTTTGGATGTTAGCCATCCTAACTGGTATGAGGTAATATCTCATTGTGGTCTTAATTTATAGTTCCTTGAATTTTTATTCCTTTTTATCCCCAGGATTTTATAATTGTCTAGCACATGTAATTATAGTTTATCTTTAGTTTGTAATGATGAGCATTTTGCCATGTTTAAATCAGTGGCCATAGAATAAATAAAGCCATTATAATTTATATAGCTGAGTTCATGTGTGATCATGTTTCATTTAATGTTTGTTTTTTCTTTTCTCTAGCACACTGAGAAAGGCACAGTATAAAATGTGGAGAAACTCAAATAAAAACTTGTACACAGATGTTCACAGTCACACTATTAAAAAAAGCTCAAAGATGGAAATTACCCAAATGTCTGCCCACTGATGAGCAGATAAACAAAATGTGGCATGGCCATGAAATGGAATATTATTCAGACACAAAAAGGAATAGGGTACTGATAAATGCTACATGTATGAGCCTTGAAAATACTGGGCTAAGTGAAAGAAGCTAGACACAAAATGTCACATATTGTATGATTCTGTTATGTGATGTAACCAAAATAAGTAAAGCCATAGAGACAGAAAACAGATTCATGGCTGTTAGGGGCTTGGTGGAAGAAAGATGTGGGAGACACTGCTTAATGAGTATAGGATTTTCTTTTAGGGCAATAAAATGTTCTGAAATGAGATGAAGGTGGTGGCTGAGTGCCATTTAACTGTGCACTTTTAAATAGTAAATTTTATGTTATATGACTTTTACTTCAACAAAGAAAACATGGGAGAAGGGGAAGATCCCAAGAACTTGCAACCCACCCCTGACACACCCTCACATTTATACATATGTGTGCACGTACCGCAACACAGGCAGCCTGGGGCTTCCTCAGCAGTCAGTCCTTCTGCCTTCCCAGAGGTCACTCCTTCCTGTACCACAAGCTATGAACAGTCAGATGCTTAGCACACTTATAACTATCTTACGATCTTCTCTCCTTCCAATCCAGACTAAATTCCACTCTTCCTCTCTCATCAAAGTCTGCACTGAAGAGACTGCCAGGATCCAGCCTTGACTGGCCATTTGGGACACTGTCTTGAGAAGACCCAAAGAGGCCTCACTGGACCCTCAGTCCTCCACGGAAGTGAATGGGAACAGAAGCTGCACGTCCCTCCTCCACTTACATTCCCTCAGGGGCATCATTTCCAGATGGGTCATGTCTGGAGATCAATACAATTGCTTTTTCCAAAATGCAGACATCATAAGCTAAGCCCTGCTGGTATTGCATGTTAGTCACACTGCCCATGCTGAAAATTTGTATCTCAGGATGGGATGGGCTTAACAATCACTGATAGCAGCTTCCAGATATTCCAAAAGAAGAGGAAGAGAAAGAGCTCCCATGGGACAGCTCAGAATGAGAGATTTTCTATCCTTATCGCTGGAAACTCTCCGTGAAGCAGAACTAGCCCTGGGGCCCCGTCACAAGATGCAGTAAGTCTAGGAGAGGAGGACTAAGGCTAACAGAAAGCAAGTGACTACTTGGCAATCTCCACAGCCGACGTTGGTTTATTCTCCTCTCCATCATTAGTGAAAAAAGTTTTAACAAGACAGCTCTTGTGGAACATACATGCTGAATACAAAAATGTTCCTTTGACTTTGATCATTTGTGCTTCCTATGATAAGCAGCATATGGCAGCAACCTTAGCTTATGACTATAGAAAAATTTCCAATTTAAATATCTTTTCCACAAAAGCCCATCTGCTGGGGAAGAAAATGTCAAAAGACTAAGACAAAAAATAATTACTCTAGCAAAGCCATAAAGATATGTTTGAATTTACATAATGGACTTGATTTCATTTGAACCCTGGTATCCCCAGATTTCTAGTGCCATCCTTTAAGATCCAAATGAAACGCTGGAACCCCCAGTCCATGGGCTTTGGGATGTTTCCTTCCAATCCCCTCTGGGGATTACTGAGGAGCCGGGGAGATTTTCATTCTTTTGACTAGTTCAGGATGCAGGCTTCTTTCCAACCATCACATTCAGCTCTACAGATGTCACCCTCTTTCACTGGCCTATTTTATGCTATGCTGAACACTTCCCAAACACTTTACCCCCCAAAGAGTCACTGACCCAGGGTTACTGTGCATTGCATATTTTGACTACAAGCTAGGGAAATAGGGGGATTTACAACAGATTGGTAACAGGCAACAATTTAAACTATGTATTAGACATCCTTAGTCATTCCCTGGCATAGGGATTATTTTCCTCTGGTCATGCTGTTTCCCTTAGATTGCAGCCTGTCACCAATTTCTTTGCTTCTTCTACCCTCCTGAGACTCTTTTCTCAACTCTCACTCCGAGCCCTCAAACCTGCTTGCACACACAGACACACACACTCACATACACACAACTATTCTCTGGGTCTAACTTTTATATACCTGTATACCCCCATTTGATGTGCTCTGCTAAACAAAGGATTACCTAACTCCAAGCCTCCACATTTTGACAGCAGAAACCCTCACAGGGCCTCAAGGTTCCAGGATCTCCATTCATGGTCAGATAGATAGACAGACAGACAGATAGATAGATAGATAGATAGATAGATAGATAGATAGATAGATAAATAGATAGATAGATAGATAGATAGATTTTGGTGGTGAATATATATAACATAAGATTTATCATTTTAACCATGTAACTGTACAGGTCAATGACATTAGGTACATTCACACTGTTGTGCGATCATGACTACTGTATATCTTCAGAACATTTTTTGTTGTCTCAAACCAAAACCCTCTACCCTTTTAACAATAACTCCCCATTTTCCCCACCCCCATCCCCCGGTAACCACTATTCTACTTTATGCCTCTGAATTTGACCATTCTAGTTATTTCATATAAGTAGAATTAAACATTTGCTCTTTTGTGTCTGGTTTTATTCACTTGACAAAATGGCTTCACGCTTCTTCTGTGTTGTAGCATATGTCAGAATTTCTTTTCTTTTTGAGGCAGAATAATATTCCATGGTATGTTTATACCAGTTTGTTTATCCATTCATCCCTCAATCTACATTTGGGTTGTTTCCACCTTTTGGCTGTTGTGACTAATGTGCTATGAACATTGGTATAAACATCTAATCAGGTCCCTACTTTCAGTTCTTTGGAGTATACATCCAAAAGTAGAATTGTTGGATCATGGTAATTCTGTTTTAATTTTTTGAGGAACCACCATACTATTTTCCACAGCAGCTACACCATTTTACATTTCTACAAGCAATACACAAGTGCTCCAATTCCTCCTCACCCTCTCCAGGATGTGTTATTTTTTTGTCATTCTTATTTTATAACAGCCATCTTTATGTGTATTAAATAATAACTCATTGTGGTTTTGACTTGAATTTCTGTAATTATAGTGATGTTGAGCACTTATATATCTTCTTTGGAAAAACATCTACTCAAGTCCTTTGCCCATTTTTGGATGCTTGTTTTTTTTGTTGTTGAATTGTAGGGGTTTTTATATAGTCTGGCTATTAACGCTTTATCAGATATATGATTTACAAACATTTTCTCCCATTCTGTAGGTCATCTTTTCACTCTCTTGATAGTATCACTTGATGAGGGAAAACTTTTTATTTTGATTAATCCAATTTTTCTGTTATTTTCTTTTGTTGCTTCTGCATTTGTGGTCATATCCAAAAAATCATTGTCAAATTCAGTGTCATGAAAATTTTCCCCTCTGTTTTCTTCGAGGAGTTGTACAGTTTTAGCTCTTTTGTTTAGGTCTTTGATCCATTTTTATATATCCAGTTTTTGTATATGGCATTAGGGAAATGTCCATATTCACTCTTTCTTACGTGGATATTCAGTTTTCCCAGTACCATTCTTTGAAAAGATTATCTTTCTCCAGTTGAGTAGTCTTGGCTTCTTGCTAAAAATCATTTGATCATATACGCAAAGGTTTATTTCTGGGCTCTTTGTTTTATTCCATTGGTCTGTATGTGTGTTTTTATGCCAGTACCACACTGTTTTGATTACTGTAGCTTTGTAGTAAATCTTGAAGTCAAGAATGGGAGGCATCCAATTTTGTTCTTGTTTTTGAAGACTGCTTTAGCTATTTAAGGTCTCTTGAGATTCCATGAATTTTAGGATGACTTTTTCTATTCCTGCAAGAAAAAAAATCTTTGGGATTTTGGTAAAGGTTGCATTTAGCCTATACATCTCTTTGGGTGGTTACATCTTTATAAGTTAGAAGACTATAGACTGCAAGTACAGAAGCTCCATCTCTAACTCCAGGTATGGGACAATCAGCTCCCTTTGTTCTCAAGTTCCCTTGGTTCTTCCTTTGTGCCTATGTGTGCCTAGTCCTGTACAATCACAAGCCAGTGGCCAAGAGCAACTGAGACAACATGCTTCCTACCTTATGTCCAGCAAGTTGGAGAGAAAACATTTTCTCCAACCTTCTTTGCAATCTAATTACACTAATTTAGGTTATCTACACACCCAATTACCAATAATGGTAAAGACAGACATTGATTGCCTCAGCTCCTGAACCAATCACAGGCAAGAAGTGGAATTACTACAAATGGCTTAAAATAATCAGGTTATACCAGTAGAGGAAGAGATAGGATTGGCATGTGTGTCAGGTGGGAGGCTGTTTATTGCCATGAGGGGCCTCTGAGCTGTGCTGCCGCTCATGGAGTTAGGGTATCCAGAGTTCCCTGTGATTCCCAGCTGCGAGTCTGAGTGTTCTGGGATGCTTCCATCCAGCTGTGAGGCTCCTGTCTCCTTAAGACTTTCAAAAAGCACTCGCCTTTCTTTCTCCCAGGGGTGCTGGCTGCGGGGACCTGCTCACAGATTTTGCTCTCCCATTTCCCCAGCATCCAGCAGACCATGTTCTGTGTGTCTGTGCTCCCACCTGTTCCCCCTCCAGTGAGGCCCCGCCATAGTGGAGCAGCAGCCTGAGACCAGCCACGCCCTCAGCAACCACAGGGAGCTTACTCCACAGCAGCCAGGCAAGAATCAGAGACTCCGTCTGTGTGCAGCTGCCCAGTAAAAGCATCTGGGGGTTGCCATTCTCCCAGGAGAGGAAGGTCACAAACTAGCAAGAAGGGACATTCTCCCAGCTGACACACATGCCAACTCCCCACAACTACCTCTATCACCATGAAAAGGCAGAAGAATTTGATCCAGACCAAACTAACAGAGGCAACCCCTGAGAAGGAGGTTGGGGAGATAGACCTAACCAATCTTCCTGAAAAAGAATTCAAAACAAAGGTCATAACCATGCTGATGGAGCTGCAGAGAAAAATTGAAGAGCTAACGGACAAAGTAGGGAGGGAGAGACTACAGAAATAAAACAATCTCTGGAAGGACTTAAAAGCAGAATGGACGAGATGCAAGAGGCCATTAGTGAAATAGAAACCAGACAACAGGGACACAGAGAAGCTGACACAGAGAGAGATAAAAGGATCTCCAGAAATGAAACAATATTAAGAGAACTGGTGACCAATCCAAAAGGAACAATATCCACATTATAGGGGTACCAGAAAAAGAAGAGAGAGAAAAAGGGATAGAAAGTGTACTTGAAGAAATAATTGCTGAAAACTCCCCCAAACTGGGGGAGGAAATAGTTGCTCAGACCACGGAAGCACACAGAACTCCCAACAGAAGGGACCAAGGAGGACCACACCAAGACACATAATAATTAAAATGGCAAAGATCAAGGAAAAGGACAAAGTTTTAAAGGCAGCTAGAGAGAGGAAAAAGGTGACCTACAATGGAAAACCCATCAGGCTATCATCAGACTTCTCAACAGAAACCTTACAGGCCAGAAGAGAATGGCATGATATATTTAATGCAATGAAACAGAAGAGCATTGAACCAAGAATACTGTATCCAGCACGATTATCATTTAAATATGAAGAAGGGATTAAACAATTCCCAGACAAGCAAAAGTTGAGGGAATTTGCCTCCCACAAACCACCTCTACAGGGTATTTTAGAGGCACTACTCTAAATAGGAGCATTCCTAAGGTTAAATAGATGTCACCTGAGAAAATAAAATCACAGCAAAGAAAGCAGACAAACCAAATACTAACTAAAGGCAAAAAACAAAATCAACTACCCACAAAAGCAGTCAAAGGAAACACAAAAGAGCACAGAATAAAACAACCAACATATAAAGAATGGAGGAGGAGGGATAAGAAGGGAGAGAAATAAAGAATCATCAGCAGTGTTTATAATAGCTCAATAAGTGAGTTAAGTTAGACAGTAAGGTAGTAAAGAAGCTAACCTTGAACCTTTGGTAACCACGAATCTAAAGCCTGCAATGGCAATAAGTACATATCTTTCAATAATCACCCTAAATGTAAATGGACTGAATGCACCAATCAAAAGACACAGAGTAACAGAATGGATAAAAAAGCAAGACCCATTTATATGCTGCTTACAAGAGACTCACCTCAAACCCAAAGACATGCACAGACTAAAAGTCAAGGGATGGAAAAAAGATATTTCATGCAAACAACAGGGAGCAAAAAACAGGTGTTGCAGTACTAGTATGAGACAAAATAGAATTCAAAACAAAGAAAGTAACAAGAGATAAAGAAGGACATTACATAATGATAAAGGGCTCAGTCCAACAAGAGGATATAACCATTATAAATATATATGCACCCAATACAGGAACACCAGCATATGTGAAACAAATACTAACAGAATTAAAGGAAGAAATAGAATGCAATGCATTCATTTTAGGAGACTTTAACACACCACTCACTCCAAAGGATAGATCCACCAGACAGAAAATAAGTAAGGACACAGAGGCACTGAACAACACACTAGAACAGATGGACCTAAAAGACATCTATAGAACTCTATATCCAAAAGCAACAGGATACACATTCTTCTCAAGTACACATGGAGCATTCTCCAGAACAGACCACATACTAGGCCACAAAAAGAGCCTCATAAATTAAAAAAGATTGAAATTCTACCAACCAACTTTTCAGACCACAAAGGTATAAAACTAGAAATAAATTGTACAAAGAAAGGCAAAAGGCTCACAAACACATGGAGGCTTAACAACATGCTCCTAAATAATCAATGGATCAATGAACAAATTAAAATAGAGATCAAGCAATATATGGAAACAAATAACAACAACAACACAAAGCCCCAACTTCTGTGGGATGCAGCGAAAGCAGTCTTAAGAGGAAAGTATATAGCGATCCAGGCACACTTGAAGAAGGAAGAACAATCCCAAATAAATAGTCTAACATCACAATTATCAAAACTGGAAGAAGAAGAACAAATGAGGCCTAAAGTCAGCAGAAGGAGGGACATAATAAAGATCAGAGAAGAAATAAATAAAATTGAGAAGAATAAAATAATAGAAAAAATCAATGAAATGAAGAGCTGGTTCTTTGAGAAAATAAACAAAATAGATAAGCCTCTAGCCAGACTTATTAAGAGAAAAAGAGAATCAACACACATCAACAGAATCAGAAACGAGAAAGGAAAAATCACAACAGACCCACAGAAATACAAAGAATTATTAGTGAATACTATGAAAACCTATATGCTAACAGGCTGGAAAACCTGGAAGAAATGGACAACTTCCTAGAAACATACAACCTTCCAAGACTGACCAAGGAAGAAACAGAAAATTTAAACAGTCCAATTACCAGCAACAAAATTGAATCAGTAATCAAAAACTACACAAGAACAAACCCCTGGGCCAGATGGATTTACCTCGGAATTTTATCAGACATACAGAGAAGACATACACCCATTCTCCTCTTTAAAACAGAAGAGAAGGGAATACTCCCAAACTCATTCTATGATGCCAACATCACCCTAATAAAAAACCAGGCAAAGACAACAGGAAAAAAGGAAATTACAGACCAATATCCCTGATGAACGTAGATGCAAAAATACTCAACAAAATATTAGCAAACTGAATTCAAAAATACATCAAAAGGATCATATACCATGACCAAGTGGGATTCATCCCAGGGATGCAAGGATGGTACAACATTTGAAAATCTATCACCATCATCCACCACATAAACAAAAAGGACAAAAAAACCACATGATCATCTCCATAGATGCTGAAAAAGTATTTGACAAAATTCAACATCCATTCATGATAAAAACTCTCAACAAAATGCGTATACAGGGCAAGTACCTCAACATAATAAAGGCCATATATGATAAACCCACAGTCAATATCATACTGAACAGTGAGAGGCTGAAAGCTTTTCCTCTGAGATTGGGAACAAGACAGGGATGCCCACTCTCCCCACTGTTATTCAACATAGTACTGGAGGTCCTAGCCATGGCAATTAGACAAAACAAAGAAATACAAGGAATCCAGATTGGTAAAGAAGAAGTTAAACTGTCACTATTTGCAGATGACATGATATTGTACATAAAAAAACCAAAAGATTCCACTCCAAAGTGACTAGAACTAATATCGGAATTCAGCAAAGTTGCAGGATACAAAATTAATACACAGAAATCTGTGGCTTTCCTATACATTAACAATGAACTAATAGAAAGAGAAATCAGGAAAACAATTCCATTCAGAGTGGCATCAAAAAGAATAAAATACCTAGGAATAAACCTAAGCAAGGAAGTGAAAGACCTATACCCGAAAACTACAGGACACTCTTAAGAGAAATTAAAGAAGACACTAACAAATGGTAACTCATCCCATGCTCTTGGCTAGGAAGAATTAATATAGTCAAAATGGCCATCCTGCCCAAAGCAATATACAGATTCGATGCAATCCCTATCAAATTACCAACAACATTCTTCAACGAACTGGAACAAATAGTTCAAAAATTCATATGGAATTGCCAAAGTCCCTGAATAGCCAAAGCAATCCTGAGAAGGAAGAATAAAGTGAGGGGGGGGGGGAATCTCGCTCCCCAACTTCAAGCTCTACTACAAAGCCACAGTAATCAAGACAATTTGGTACTGGCATAAGAACAGAGCCACAGACCAGTGGAACAGATTAGAGACGCCAGACATTAACCCAAACATATATGGTCAATTAATATATGATAAAGGAGCCCTGGACATACAATGGGGAAATGACAGCCTCTTCAACAGTTGGTGCTAGCAAAACTGGACAGTTACATGTAAGAGAATGAAACTGGATCATTGTCTAACCCCATACACAAAAATAAACTCAAAATGGATTGAAGACCTTAATGTAAGTCATGAAACCATGGAAGTCTTAGAACATAGGCAAAAATCTCTTGGACCTAAACATGAGTGACTTCTTCATGAACATATCCTCCCGAGGAAGGGAAACAAAAGTGAAAATGAACAAGTGGGACTATATCAAGCTGAAAAGCTTCTGTACAGCAAAGGACACCATCAATAGACCAAGAAGGCATCCTACAGTATGGGAGAATATGTTCATAAATGACAGATCTGATAAAGGGTTGACATCCAAAATATATAAAGAGCTCATGCACCTCAACAAACAAAAAGCACACAATCCAATTTAAAAATGGGCAGAAGAGCTGAACAGACAGTTCTCCAAAGAAGAAATTCAGATGGCCGACAGACACATGAAAAGATGCTCCACATTGCTTGTCATTGGAGAAATGCAAATTAAAACCGCAATGAGATATCACCTCACACCAGTAAGGATCGCCACCATCCAAAAGACAAACAACAACAAATGTTGGCGTGATTGTGGAGAAAAGGGAACCCTCCTACATTACTGGTGGGAATGTAAATTTGAAGAAATAATTGCTGAAAACTTCCCCAAACTCGGGGAGGAAATAGTTGCTCAGACCATGGAAGCACACAGAACTCCCAACAGAAGGGACTCAAGGAGGACAACACCAAGACACACAATAATTAAAATGGCAAAGATCAACCATTGTGGAAAGCAATATGGAGGTTCCTCAAAAAGCTCAAAATAGAAATACCATTTGACCCAGGAATTCCACTTCTAGGAATTTACCCTAAGAATACAGCAGCCCAGTTTGAAAAAGACATATGCACCCCTGTGTTTATTGCAGCGCTATTTACAATAGCCAAGAAATGGAAACAACCCAAGTGTCCATCGGTAGATGAATGGATAAAGAAGATGTGGTACATATACACAATGGAATATTATTCAGCCATAAGAAGAAAACAAATCCTATCATTTGCAACAACATGGATGGAGCTGGAGGGTATTATGCTCAGTGAAATAAGCCAGGCAGAGAAAGACAAGTACCAAATGATTTCACTCATATGTGGAGTATAAGAACAAAGAAAAACTGAAGGGACAAAACAGCAGACTCACAGAACCCAAGAATGGACTAACAGTTACCAAAGGGAAAGGAACTGGGGAGGATGGGTGGGTAGGGAGGGATAAGGGTGGGGAGGAAGAAGGGGGGTATTAAGGTTAGCATGCATAATGGGGGGGTGGGAGAAAGGGGAGGGCTGTACAACACAGAGAAGATAAGTAGCGATTCTACAACATTTTGCTAGGCTGATGGACAGTGACTGTAAAGGGGTTGATAGGGGGGACTTGGTATAGGGGAGAGCCTAGTAAACATAATGTTCTTCATGTAATTGTAGATTAATGATATCAAAATAAATAAAAAAAGGAGACAGCTGAAATAATAATTTTAGAATGGGGAGAGACTTTTAAGTAGGATATCAATGTCAGAAACAACTAAATATTGCTAGTTTTGATTATACAAAACAATTTCAATGTCAAATTTCTAGACACATAAAAGACCAAAAATAAAACAAAATTAAAATCAAAGGGAAAATATCCAGATATAGGATAGAAAAAAGGGTTACTACTTCTAGTATGTAAAGAGCCCTTAAAAATTCATGTTGGTACACCTCCACTTTCAGCTAGGAGGGAGTAACAAGGGTTAGATTTATCTTCCTACATGAAACAAATGAAAACCTGGACAAATATGAAGCAACAGTTTTCAAGACATTGGACCATGTAACTGTGGGGTAGATGACAGAATTTCCATAATCTCCTGCCTAGCCTTACTTCATTTACATATCAATTGGTGTTTACCACTGCAGAGCCTCTTGTTGATCTGGGGCAAGGGGTGGAGAGAAAAAGGCCATTCTCTCCTCCCCTCCATTCCTGGTATGTAATTGGTCTGATGTCTGTCCATCACCAAGGATGCCGCCAATGGAGTTCCTTCTGGGAGGGGCGGGCAGGAAGTAGAGAGCAAGCTGTGGCTTCAGAGTGCAAGCCTGCTGGTGAAGAGGATGGCACTGAGCCTAGCCAGCAAATTTGAGCAAGTTGTGAGCAATAAAAACGTTTTCTCCCAACCTCTCTTATACCTTGACTCATTTCAGTTTCACCAGTTTATAAGAGATTCGCCCCAGGCTGGGAACACCCTCCCCTCTCTCCTCCCCCAGAGCTACAGGAGCAAAGGCCAGTGATCCCTGGGAGACAAGGAACAAGATAAGCCTTAAAATTTCCGTTGATGGAGTCTCCAGGCTGCAGCAGGGCAGGGGAAAGCAAGGGAGCCCAGAGGATTCTCTGAGTGGAGGAGGCAGCAATGTGGAGCCAGGGACACCAAGGAAGCTGGGGTTTACAGGGGAGAAACCCTGGGAAAAGAGAGGTACACAGGGAAGTCCAGAGGGATGTAGAGATCCCTATTGAGTATGTAGCAGAGGGCTGATCAGTGTATGTCCTTGAGGAAGCTACCTGAGGTTGGAGAAAGAACCACCCAAAAGGTTTCTAAGAAAGAGTACCCAGGGCTCACAGAGGCAATTGTGATCCTTCTTGCCAGCTAGATTGAAAAAGCTCGTAATTCATGGAGTACTGGATAGATTTCTCCCAAAGGTCTTGCCTCAGTAATAAGAATTATATGATGCTATGGTCCTGCCTAACAAATCGTACAAGCAAGACCAAAAGGATCAAACTGCTTCCAATTAACTGCATCTCAAAACAGAGTTCAGGAATGCTTATGTGGGTAAAATTGAAACATTTCCAGAATATCTCGCCTGGCTTTGGTACATCTGCATATCAACAGGGGTTCAGAGGTGGAGAGAAGTATGGCTTTAGTGTATTTGCATCTTTCCTCAGGGTTGGAGAAGTTCATCTCCATATCAATGGGTAATTACCTGGGCAACAGAGGGCTTATCTGTACCTGAGAGGTGATGGGGAAGACAGGTGCGGTTGCTGCTTGAGCAGAGAAGAAAGATGGCCTGGGACTGCAGTTTGTGAGCAATAAAAGGGTTTTAAACTTTATTTCTCCCTTTGACAGTTTTTAGGGGCATTTTGCCCCACGATTTCCTTTCCCCAGACTTACAGCTTTTAAGAATATAAAAATATCCATCACTAATGAGTTAAAATTCAAAAAGTATGTGGCATCTAATAAAATAACTAAGAATGCAGAGGCAGAAAAATATAACCCATGGTGAGGAAAAAAAAAATCAGTCAATCAAAACTGACTCAGAACAGACACAGACAAATGAAATAGCCAAAACAGTTATTATAACTGTATTCCACATGTTCAAACAGCCAAAGGAAAGACACAATATGTTAAGTGGAAACACGGAAGGTGATTTTAGAAAATAAAAATCCTAGAGACGAAAACTAAAATGTCTGAGATAGAAAAATACAGTGGATGGGATTAATGGCATATTAGACATTGCAGATGAAAAAATTAGTAGCCATGAAGACACTATTCAAGGAAAACTATAAACCCACCAATATGAAGTTCAATAAACCTTAAGGTTAAGAAAGAAAACTATACCAAGACACGTCATAATACAATTACTTAAAACTAGTTATAAAGAGCAAATCTTAAAGTAGACTTGACCCTTCAGGGCAGCACCCCAAAGGAGTCTGCCTCCCAGCCTGACAGGTTCAAAAATGTTATTCTATTTGGGTCCCACAAGTCTAGGAACCAGAGTAGGAATGACATTAGCCAAGCTTCCTTTAAGTAAACTAGATGCTCAGAGCAGAACATCTTGTGTAGTTCATCCTGAATAAGCACTGATGGATACATGCTCAAAAATAGCAAGCCTTTGATGTGGGCTGATTTTGACTTTATATTTTGTCAAAATACTAGATCCAGGATTGTACTTAGGTAAATGAATTCTGTGGTCACTTTTCAGATAATCTTTTTTTTAATTCAGTTTGTGAAAAGTCGTTCAGAGGAGCCAGTGGCAAGAATGGTAAACACAGATCCTAAGAGAGTGTAATGTGGTTCCCTGTCCCTTGTTGTAAGTCCCCTTAAAGCACAAAAGAGTTTTCCTCCCTTCTTTAAGAAGGCTAATTGGGCTTGGCAGTATCTGGAGTGGAAGAATTTTCATTTCTTCTGGTGATGCCAAAAGAAGATGGCAGATGCTCCCAAAGTCTCAGTTATTGCAATTAAAGCCTCTCTCCATGGCTAAGGCAGCAGCTGAGTTGACTTTGGCCTGGACTTGGCCCCAGGACTTGAGCCAGGGAACCAGGATAGAGTCACACCCTCTGTCTGCAGGTGGTTCTGCCAGGCCCAGACGAGGTAACGCTGCCAGGTCTTTCCGGCCTGGTGGAGACCCACATGGCCCTCCTGCCCCTGCCACTGCTGTCCTTCCTCAGCCTCCAGCCAAAGTGAGGGAAAAGAAAGAGCCAGAGAAGGGCCTCCGCAGGAACAGAGCCACACACACTCCCATTCCCATGAGGTGGAAAGGATACCTGGTTAACACAGGGCCCGAGAACAACCAATAAACACTCTTACAAATATTCTTCCTTGGCCTTCAGTCTCTCACTGATTTCTACATGAAAGCAAAGCTAGCTCTAAATAGAAGCAGTAGCTACTTCACCTTGATTTTTCATTCATTTATCCCTTCAACAAATATTTATTGAGTGCTTATGAATCAAGAACTCTATTGGGAAGTCAAAGTGTGCAAAACTAAATGTGCTCTCTTCCCTCGTGGAACTTGTAGTCTAATGCAAGAGAAACACATGAATCAAACTACTGCACAAAATGGCAACAGCGATGGGTACAGTGCAAATGGGCATGCAGTGTGGGTGGGGTTGAACAAGTGTGAGTGGGGATAGGACCGATCTCAGTGTTCTCACTTACTGCACACATGAATATTTTATAATACATGTGGAAATAGTGTCTCATGTGATTCACCTAAAACCTTTTAACTTTTAATTGTTTGTTCATGAGATGATATAATACGAGAATTGTAGTCAGCAGTCCTGAATGTGTGTTCTAGTTAGCTGTGTAGATAAGTACTCACAGACAAGTTTTGAGCTCCTTCCTCCCTATGTATAAAGTATAAACACTAATACTATCTGTCCTATCTGTTCCTCCAAAATTACAGATTTGTTGAATAAATAAGATTGCCTTTGTAAAACCACCTATAACTTCTTCATGGTTATGGAAAGATTCTTTTATTCAATGAACATATTTTTAATAACATACGATCATACGATACATAACATTTTGCACTTGTTTTCACATTACACGTTTTCACTTAATAGTATAGGGTGAACATAATACATATCTAAAACTGCATCAATAATATATTTTGGTCAGAACTTCAGAATTTCATTGTTTCATAGAAAGATTCATTTTTATCTTTATCAGTGATGCTTACGTCCCTTGGCTTTGTTATTTTCTAGGAACATAAAGGACAACATGTTCAGGGGATAAATTAGGACTTCTCTCTTCCAGACTGGAGGAACCAATACCAACTCAGTGTGTTCTTTAAACTGAATCTGCTTTTTCTTTATTTGGCTCATAAAATCTGCATCCTTGGGGAAGGCTTGACTTTACTGCATGGAAAGAAACCAAAAGAGGGGGAGAACTGGGCTAAATGCAGCCAGAAGGCTTTGAGACCTGCTGTCCCTTTGCAGTCTCGCTCCCTGCCAAGAGGGCAGGTGTGGGGACCCTTGGGGCCCGAGAGAGCAGCCTGAAACTCCAGGAGAGGAGATGCAGGAGTGTTCCCCTCGAATATGAACCCCACACTGGTCCCAGCTGGGAAATAAAGTGGGTCAAACAAAGAGCGCTGCTCACTCACAAACCAAAGGAAAATTCTCACTGGGGATGTCATCAGGAGCAACCTGGACACCAGCCAAAGAAAAAACAGAGAGGATTTAAACTTCCATCAAAATAAATACACACAAGTAAACAGATCCACTTTCCCTGATAAGAAGATGGGGATAGCAGTACTGCCTGGGCACATTCAGGGCCATATCACTCATTCTAGCACATTTTCCAGGGCAATGATACCTCATCACATGTGCCTTGCAGCACCAAGCATAACAGCTCACTATTTGTTGTACGAATTTAATTGAATCAAACAATTAAGGTCAACAAAAAGAAACCAGTTAATAACTATTTTCTGAGCACATGCCATGCACCATGAACTCTGCTTGGTGTGTACAGGGTATGGCTGTAAATCAAAGAGGCATCCTTGTGCGATTGGTAGGAGCAGACCAGTTACACTATAGTTTCATTTAATGCTTTATCCACACCAAGTCCGTTTTTGTTATAAGAGCTGGAGACCTTACTGGAAGGCAAAATGCCCAAGGCATCAGGAGCCCTTCTCAACCACCTTGGCCTCTATTTCCTGTTCCAGGCTAAAGGTCATCCTACTTTACAAAAGAGGAACTGAGGCATTGTAGCTATGTGAAAGAACTAGGATTCAAACTCAAGTGCATTGCCTCCCAGGGTTATACTGACCACCAGCAAGTCTCTGCCCTAGAAAGCAGAGGGCCTGGGAAGGAGGCCTATGGAGTCCTTTGGCCTGAGAACTCCATCTAAAAAGATCTGAGCACACAGAAGGACAAGTGCTCTGACCACTAGAAAGTGGGACCCAGGTCTCTTGGCTCTGACTTAGTGATGAAGCTGAGGGACCTGCCCATGCACGTCTGGGCTCTGGGGAGTATCTGCTAGTGACCCACTTCTCATACCCACTGCCTCCAACAGAAGTTTCTCCTTCTTGAATATCTCCTTAAGTATCTACAGGTCAGGAATGGCTCCAGCTATGCTCCAGCTATTCCAACATCCAGGAACCAATGACTATTTACCTGGACTGTGTAATCTGATCAGTCAGAGTAATGGGTCACACAGCATCCCTGGAACCAAGGCTTGGTCTGTACTACCCAAATCATAAAAGGGAGGGGCAGGGAGGGGGAGGGGAGGGAGAGGGGGGAAGGAGAAAGGGAAGAAAGGGGATGAGGGAGGGGAGGGGGGAGAGGAGGGGAGGGGAGGGGAGGGCTAAACAGTAACAGCCAAACCACTGGAAGCCATTACTAATGTTCACTACACTGGCTGGTGACTCAGGTATACACAGTCTCACTCTCAGCCTGGGGGAAGATAGCCCAGGCCTAGAAATAGGAATAAAATGAACAGAAACAACAAACTTCCTCATTGGCTTCCACTAGAAGCTAATTCTATCTTTCTTTTCTTTTTTGACTACCTTCAACACTAATAATCCCACTTTTTTTCCTAAAATAATTGTGCAGATTCTGGATTGAAGGTTTAGAGTAGAACACATTTAAAAGTGGCCCATTCCATCTGGGGATAGTGGGCGTTTTCCATTTTAATCAGGTTTGGTTTTCTGTTGCTTCGCATCTGCGACTCGACCCCCGCGGCTGAGGCTGGATGTACTTCCCTGAGCCCACCCCAGCTGGGGTACTGGAGCACAGGCGTGACTGTGTTCTTGGTGGTGGTCACCCATACTCAGCTCACAGGGCAGCAGGAGCTCATGGGGCAGTGCTGCCCTTACACTGGAGCAAATGGAACTCTATTGCAAGCCCAGTTTGTGGGACTCGGTCCTGGTGATTGTTTTCCTGTGCCCCTCCCCGTGGGGCAGGGAACCTCTGAGTCTACCGGTAGATGCCCAATCAGAACCTGAACTACAGCCCCGCTTGTCAGCTGCACTCCCAGCGCCCAGATCCCCAGAACTCCCTGCCCGAATGACTCCAAGGGCATTTACAAAACCTGTGTGGTCCCGTCCTTTCATCCATCCCCCTGAAAGGAGACCACTAGACCCAAAGGGTGGTCAAGACAAGGCTTTGCAGGGGATGTGCATGGTGCTTATATATTCAGACTGATGCAGGAGGAAAAGAGGGATGTGCTGGGGGATCAGGAGCTGTGGCTAAGAGCTACATTTCACTCTATAGAATTCTAACGAGTCAAGAATTCTAAGTTTGAACTTGATCATCCAGCTGATTGTGAAAGCATATTTGTCAAGGAAAGAGGATTTAATGCATTTTATTCGATAGATTATTCATTTGACTTACAATTTATTTACAATTTAAAATTTAAACATGGTTCTGGGCTGTCATCTCTACTCTTGGCCTTTGATGCCAGAGGCAGGGTGGCGAGTAAACCCTCACCAGATTGTTCCTGGGCATGATTTTGCTAACATTTCCTGCCTGTCTCTTTCCTCTGCTGCCTATCTTGTAAACCTCATTCCGTCCAGGACCTCCTTTCGCTGTGCCAGTAATTGCCTTTCAGTGATGTTATTACTTGCTTAAATCACTCACAGTCTACTTCTGTTGAAGGCAACTCTGTATACCCAACAAAATAAAAAACATCTTCAATGGCCTGTGAATTAGCTGAGTGGCATGGAACCTTCTGAAGTAAACTCTCCTCTCCCATTAGCTGCCTCTCTCTAGGATCCTTACTCTCAGTTTTTGAAAAATCTAGCTTTTCTAGCACTCATGTGATCCAGGGAGAGCAAACTGCTCTCAATAATCACAACCACAGTTGCAGGGCCTCTGGGGATTGTAACCCGCACAGCTGTGGGTCTGGGAAATATCGTTCTGACTATTTCCAGTCCAAGTCTTTAGCCTGAGTCACCTTTGGGACTGTTATGCACAGGATCACTCTCCAGTCACAGATCTCTGTGGACATCTCAAAGGTAAAAGTTGAAGAGAGAGATTCTGAAGAAAAAACAATGTATTAGTGCATACCTTGTCTTGGCAGGGACCCCTCCAGCTCAGATTTCAACTAAGGTATAAGGCTTTCCCCATCTTGTGCCACGATACCAAACACATTAAGAATCTCTGTCTTCTGGCATTATAAACAATTCTAGAATTGTACATTATACACGCACACACATTGCATCATATACACACAAACACATACATACTTTATTTATACAGGGGAAAGACAAAGACCATCGGGATAGCTGCCTATATATTCATTGTGATTATTGATTAGTGGTAAGATTACAGGTGATTTTTTTTCTTTATTTTTATATTTTCTACTTTTTCAACAGTGAACAGGTATTATTTGTATAATTAAAATCCAAGAAGCTTGAAAAAGAGAAAAGGAAAACTGGGGTCAGGGGAGTTCAAATCCTAAAACTGAGAGGTTAGATTTTATACATTAAGTACTAGATTAAGGCTTATGCATCTCTACTACTGATAAAACTCAGCCCAAATTTTAGTAGCATTATCTGCTGAGAACCTCAGAATTAGACTCCAAGTTGCCCTGGAATCACCTCCTTAATTATGTGTTAATATTCCCCCAAAAAGATACTTAGTGAGTGTGTCTCTATTTTTGTGTCAAATGTGTTGGCATGAGTGTCTTTGCATTCTGTGGAGTTTCACTGAAGATTCCGGGGCCACTATAAACATGCATCAGTGGATCTCCCAGTAGAGAAGCCTTCCTGCCTGTTCTCACGTATAGGCTGGAGGCTGACTTTTAATATGGACCTCTTTTTCCCTTCTGCTCAAACTTTAGAAATATCCTCCCAAAGAGCTATTTTTTTTCTTTTTCCCTTCCTATTTCAAAGAATTTGTAATCTTTTGATAACAAAACTAGTATGTTTATTATGAAAATTAAGTTTTTTTTATAAATTCTCAACCTAAATTTGCATCATTGTATGCAGTGACAAAAAGGATCCCAAATAAGTGGGTTTTCTGTACAAAAGGAAAATCTGAAAGCAGTCTCTAATTTTATGGAGCCCATAGAGTTCTCTATGTAGTACTACTTATAGGGAGAATGAAAAGTCCAGAAGAATAGATACCTGCAGAGGATGGACATTAGAGAAGGCAAGTCATTTTCCACAGACTCCTTTAAGCAACAGGAGCTGATGGAGAAGGTGTAGGAAGAGACTGGTTAAGACCTGACTTTTGGAAATCAAATAGATCTAAAGGCAAATTCCATTCCCACCATATATTAGTCTTATCATTGTGAAGAAATTATTTAATCCCTCTATGTCCTGAGTCCCTCTTCCATAAAAAGTAATAATAATAGTACCTGTTTTACAGGTTTTTTGTACTCTGTTTGCTCTTACATTTTTTTTGTTGTTCTGTTTTGTTTTTGAGGATTAGCTAAACTATAGCAAGTTGAATACCAAGCACTGTGTCTAGAATGTAGTTCTCAATAAACACTGGCTTTTCAAAGTCTACCTGGGGAATACTTCCAGCCAAAACAGAGTAACAGAAACTAGATTTACCATCCTGCTTAGACAACTTAAAAACTAGACAAACTATAGCAAAACTAGAAGCAAAAATTTTCAAGATATTGGACATCAGGCAACAAAGGACAATGATCCCTAACAGATGAAAAACAAATGAGCTGAACCTTTTAATTTCCCCAGTTTACTAACTGGAAAGTTTCCAGAACACAGAGCAGGGACAGGGAACCTGAGTGCAACCTGGCAATTTCTCTGTGTTGAGGAGATAGCACTGAGTTTCTGGGGAGGTCAAGGAGTCTAAAGGTTCAGGGCCAGTACTAAAGAGGAGACAGCTACACAGAGTAAGAACTCTGGAGGTCTGCAGAGGGTCCCTCAGTGTCCAGGTGAATACTGATCAGCACATGCAATTGAGGAAGCTCCCCACAGCCAGGAAAAGAACCACCTGGAAGAGTTAATGCAAACAGACACTGAAGATCACACCAGGCCAGGAATTACTCTTGTTCCTACTAGCCAGAGTGCAAAAACTTAAAAATTCATGGGCATTAGGTAGGATATGTAGAAAGCTTGTGCCTTGATAAGCAGATAAAATTATCCCTACACTAAATTCTGCTTTGGTATCACCTAACAAAGCTTAAAAGCAAGCCCCAGGAGGATCAACTGTTTACCCAGTAACTTAATTCACATTTAGCTTTCTATTGCTGTATTAAAAATTACCCCAAAACTCGGTAGATTGAAACAAAATCAAATCATCATCTCACAGTTTCTTTGGGTCAGGAATCCAAGAGAAGCCTAGCTAGGTGGTTTCTGTTCAGGCTTGCTCAAGGCTGTAGACAAACTGTCAGCTGGGGCTGCAGTACCTGAAGGCCTGACTGGACATGGACATCTCCCTCCAAGATGACTCAACAGGCTTCTTGGCTGGCGGCCTCAACTTCTTCCTGGCTGTTAGCAAGAGGACTCACTTCCTCACCACATGAACCTCTCCATAAGTTTGCTTAACTGACCTAATGATATGATAAATTTATGCATACTGATTAGGAATATAAAAGAGAAGACACAGATTTCCAATATGAAGAATGAAAGCAGTGATGTCACCAAAGATGCTACAGCTGCACAAGGAATAAAAAGCCTCTAGCCAAGGAATTGAGGCAGTCAGCCAAGAGGCATGTTGAATCATCTAAATAACCATGTCCAGTCAGGCCTTCAGGTTCTGCAGCCCAGCAGACAGCTTCACTACAGCCTCCTGAGCAAGCCCCAGCAGAAACCACCCAGCTAAGCTGCTTCTAGGTTCCTGACCCAAAGAAACCATGTGAGATAATGATGATTTGTTTTTGTTTTAAGCCACTAAGTTTTGGGGTAATTTTTAGCAATGAACACTATACCAACAAACTCAACAACTTAGACGTAAGAGACAAATTCCTTGAGAGGAACAAACTACCAGTGTTCCCCAGGAAGAAATAGAACACCTAAACATCCCTATAGCTATTCAAGAAATTGAATTTTTAATTTAAAAAATCTTCTTAAGAAAACTCTAGGGCCAGATGGCTTCACTGAAGAATCTACCAAACATTTAAGGAATAAATAATTCTGATTCTATGCAAACATTTCCTGAAAATTTAAAGGGAGAGAAAATATCGCAACTAATTCTATGAGACCAACAGTACTCTATTACCAAAAACAAAGATATATTAAGAAAAAAACTACAGATAAACATTCCACAGGAACACAGGTGTAAGATTTCAGGAAATAAAAACTAAAAATGTGTAAAAATAATACTATATCACGACAAAGTGGGATTTATCACAAGAATGAAGATTGTTTTGACATTCAAAATCAATCCATGTAATTCACTGTTCTTTCAAACTGGAATGAAAAAGCATATGATCATTTCAACTGATGAAGAAAGAGCATTTGGCAAAATCCAACATATTCATTCTTGATAAAAACTTTCAGCAAGCTAGAAATTCAAAGAAACTTCTTCAACCTGATAAAGGTCATCTACAAAAAGCTACAACTAACATCATACTTAATGGTGAAAGACTGAATCGTTTCCCTCCAAGATCAGGAACAAAATGAGGATGTATGCAACTTATATTCAACAATTGTACTGGAGGTTCTAGCCAAGACAATCAGGCAAGAAAAATAAATAAACAGCATCCAGATAGAAAATAAAGAAGTAAAATTATTTTTATACATAGGCAACATGATTATGGTCATCTATGTTAAAAAATTCTATGAAATATTTTGAAAAGATATACCCATAGCTCATTTTATTGTTCTTCATCTTAATGTGCTTTGCAGATACTGCATTTTTTACAAATTGAAGGTTGTAGTAACCCTGCATCAAGCAAATCTGTTGGTGCCATTTGCCCAAAAGCATTTGTTCACTTCATGTTTCTGTGTCACATTTTGGTAATTCTTACAAAATTTCAAATGTTTTGATTATTATTCTATTTGTTATGGTTATCCGTGATCGGCGACTATAACTAACTGAAAGCTCAGATGATGGTTACTATTTTTTAGCAATAAGATTTTTTAAATTAAGATATGCATATTGTTTGTTTAGACTATTAATAACAATGATGCTATTACACACTTAATAGATGACAGTACTGTGTAAACATAACTTTTATATGTACCAGGAAACCAAAAAATTCATTTGACTTGCTTTATTGCAATAGTCACTTTATTGTGATGGTCCAGAACCAGACCTGCATTATCACAAAAGTATGCCTGTACTAGAAGGGACAAGGGGTTTTTGCATGGTTGTAGGATTCAAGGTCAATATTAAAAATCAATTTTTTTCTATATACTAGTAAGAAATAATTGGAAATTGACATTGAAATAATTGGAATTGATGTACAATAATATCAATGACCTTTTTTTGAGAACTTTCTCCTAGTTTTTTAGACCTTTTGCTGAATTTCATAAGGCTTACTTCAGTTCCAGTTTTCTAATGTATCCTGATGAATATTTTGTCTTGTAATCCCTTCATAATATTGATTAAAACTGTTGATAACTTCATAATGTATATTCAAATTCTTTTTATTGGTGTATTCCTAATGGATAATGATCAACTATTCAAGACATTTGTGGGACATTTACCTATTCCTCTCTTTCTCTGCTTCTCTCCCTCTTTCCAGCCCCTGTCCTCTTTCCTCTGAGGTCAAATATTAAAGACTGAATGTAAAAAGTCACTGGCAGGAAATTAAAGAAATAAAATAATTGTTATTTCAAACAATAACTGTTTAGTGCCAAAATCCATTTGAAAATGAATGATTAACTGTGCTAATATTATTAAGTTAAAAAAGAAAGGCTATTGAAAGCATCATACACACAAAAATAAAGTGATTATTAAATCTCATTTACAGTAAAATGAAATCTACACAATTCAGCTGAAAAATATTTGCCCACAGAAGGCTGCCTCATTGTGAGCAGATGTTGCTTTCAAAGAATTTTAGACAAATGGGTGAAGAGCATTCTAAATATAATTTAAATGCATATATGTGATTTTTATATTTACATTTATGTAATACCCAATGGTCTAGTGGCATAGATCCATTTTTTAACTGGGATTCAATTTTCTCTTGATTGCCTTGATTTGTCTATAAATTTCAAGTAATTGTGACCTTCACCATATCCCCAAACTGAATGAGTTTGGCAAGAGATAAATAGAACTTTGATTTTCTCTTATTTCACTCATCAAGGTTATTATTTGCTATTTGGTTCTGTATTCCTCTGGCTCAAAATCTGTTTCACTGGAAAGACATGTATCATGTGGAGGAATTTAAGCCAGAATTACCCCTAGCAATCAGCAACCAAAAGAAAGTATTAAATTTGTCTGTTGTTGATGCCTTAAAGAGCATTTGGGGAAAAGAGCCATTTCTTTGTCTTATTTGCAATAGAAAATGTAAAAGTGGACCCTGAAAGAATCATCTCCTATTGAGATTTAAGTTTTAATTTCTCTGTGAATCTGGTAGAGATTGCTATATTTCAGCTGAGATGGCCAAATACACAGCATTGTGAAAGACAATTCTGAGTTTATTTTCTTAAATGGGTTTATTCTTCATAAATAGTCCCCTCTTTCTTTTTTTTTATTTTTTTACTTTTTTTACTTTGGTATCATTAATCTACAATTACATGAAGAATATTATGTTTACTAGGTTCCCCCCTTCACCAAGTCCCTCCCACACACCTCTTCACAGTCACTGTTCATCAGCGTAGTAAGATGCTGTAAAAGGTCTTCTCTGTGTTGCACAGCCCTTCCTGTGCCCCCCACACACTATACATGCTAATCATAATGCCCTTTTTCTTTTTCCCCTCCCTTGTCCCTCCATTCCCACCCATCCTCTCCAGTCCCTTTCCCTTTGGTAACTATTAGTCCATTCTTGGGTTCTGTGATTCTGCTGCTGTTTTGTTCCTACAGTTTTCCTTTGTTCTTATACTCCACATATGAGTGAAATCATTTGGTTCTTGTCTTTCTCCACCTGGCTTATTTCACTGAGCATAATACCCTCTAGCTCCATCCATGTTGTTGCAAATGGTAGGATCTGTTTCTTTCTTATGGCTGAATAGTATTCCATTGTGTATATGTACCACCTCTTCTTTATCCATTCATCTACTGATGGACATTTAGGTTGCTTCCATATCTTGGCTATTGTAAATAGTGCAGCGATAAACATAGGGATGCATCTGTCTTTTTCAAACTGGAGTGCTGCATTCCTAGGGTAAATTCCTAGAAGTAGAATTCCTGGGTCAAATGGTATTTCTATTTTGAGCATTTTGAGGAACCTCCATACTGCTTTCCACAATGGTTGAACTAATTTACATTCCCACCAGCAGTGTAGGAGGGTTCCCCTTTCTCGACAACCTCACCAACATTTGTTGTTGATTGTCTTTTCAATGATGGCGATCCTTACTGGTGTGAGGTGATATCTCATTGTGGTTTTAATTTGCATTTCTCTGATAACAAGCGATGTGGAGCATCTTTTCATGTGTCTGTTGGCCATCTAAATTTCTTCTTTAGAGAACTATCTTTTCAGCTCCTCTGCCCATTTTTTAATTAGATTATTTGCTTTTTGTTTGTTGAGGTGTGTGAGCTCTTTATATATTTTGAATGTCAGCCCTTTATTGGATCTGTCATTTATGAATATATTCTCCCATACTCTAGGGTACCTTTTTGTTCTATTGACGGTGTCCTTTGCTGTACAGAAGCTTTTTAGCTTGATATAGTCCCACTTGTTCACTTTTGTTTTTGTTTTCCTTGCCCTGGGAGATATGTTCATGAAGAAGTCACTCATGTTTATGTCCATGAGATTTTTGCCTATGTTTTTTCTAAGAGTTTTATGGTTTCATGACTTACATTCAGGTCTTTGATCCATTTTGAATTTACTTTCATGTATGGGGTTAGACAGTGATCCAGTTTCATTCTCTTACATGTAGCTGTCCAGTTTTGCCAGCCCCATCTGTTGAAGAGACTGTCATTTCCCCATTGTATGTCCATGGCTCCTTTATCATATATTAATTGGCCATATATGTTTGGGTTAATGTTTGGAGTCTCTATTCTGTTCCACTGGTCTGTGGCTCTGTTCTTGTGCCAATACCAAATTGTCCTGATTAGTGTGTCTTTGTAGTAGAGCTTGAAGTTGGGGAGCGAGATTTCCCCCCACTTTATTCTTCCTTCTCAGGATTGCTTTGGCTATTCAGGGTCTTTGGTGGTTCCATATGAATTTTTGAACTCTTTTTTCCAGTTCATTGAAGAATGCTGTTGGTAATTTGATAGGGATTATATCAAATCTGTATATTGCTTTGGGCAGGATGGCCATTTTGACTATATTAATTCTTCTTAGCTGAGAGCATGGGATGAGTTTCCATTTGTTAGTGTCCTCTTTAATTTCTCTTAAGAGTGTCTTATAGTTTTCAGGGTATAGGTCTTTCACTTCCTTGGTTAGGTCCCTTCTTTCTTTTAAAAAACAAATTTCATTGGCTTTTCCAGATGCAAGAAATTGTAGCAATATAATTGTACATGGATTCTTCCTAAAATTTGTTAGTTTCTGTAAATTGGTTCCAGGGCTGTCTTCATGGAGGTGTGATCTATGCAGTAGCATCAGGCCTCCATGCTGTAGGGCTCAAGGCTTGGTTTAATGCTCTGCTTTTATCATCTTGAAATTCTTAAAAATTACTGAACAAGGGAACCCACATTTTCATTTTGTATGGGGCTCCCCAAATTATGTAGCAGGTTCTGTTCAGTTCATGTAATCAATCATCCAAGTTCAAGTAGAAGAGTATCATGGGCCTTACAGATATAATAATAATAGAGAACATTTGTTGAACATTATGTACTATTCTAAGAACTTTATTAGTCTTACCTCATTTGAGTCTTAAGAAAACCAATACAAGATAAGTATTATCATTTGTCTCATTTTACAGAAGTTAGTGAAATTAATCACTGACTCAGTTAATTGAAGCTTCCAGAATTAGATCCCAGACAGCCTGACTCCAGCTCTTGCTGTGTTAAAAGTAGTGAGAAATTTCTGAAGAAAACTTCAGAATCACCTGGCTTCCATAATAACGTCTCTACCCTCATAAACCGTAAAGCCAATCTTGTTTTGTGCCTCTATTACCTTTGTCTTCCCTACCCCTACAGTTTCAGACTTTATCTGGGTAACCTGTACATGGCAGGCACTTTAATTAGCAGAATTTATAGGATTCCCCCATATCTTTGATCCATGAAGTATCCCATCTGGAGTATATCCATGGACCAAAGGATCACATTTTAATTCTTCTGGGAGCATCTGCCATTACCTTCAATGCATCAGGGGGCTCAAAGTTGATTTCCTCCATGTATTTGCTGACCCAGGAGACACTCTTACTTTTTACTTCTTATATAAAATGGGCTCAGTTCCTTGGCTGAACTAAAAATGCATTTTGCCCCATAAAACTTGCTCCAGCAGACTTCTAACTAGTTTGCCTTCTGTCAGCAATGGGGAAACTGGCTTCTGGACACTAATATTTTTCAGGCAGGGAAGGTAATAAAGTCTGGCAGTCAGCATTTATGAATAAAAACAAAGAAAGCAGAAAGGAATTCCCAGTTTGTGAGACATGGTAATAACTCAAGGCCAGAACATCTATGTAGTAAGTGATTTATTTAAAAGTATTTTTAAACAAAGAAAAAAAGGTGTAGCATAAATGCCTCATTGGAAAGAACATGGCAGATGATAGGATTATCGACATATGCCCAGTAAATACAGAGAGAAGAGTTCAGCCTGGTGGCTATGAGTTCTGTAGCCTGAAAACTTAACTTTAAGTCCTGGTTCTACTTACTAGAGAACAAACTATTAGGCAGTTTTCTCATATATAAAATGAATACCTACTATATGCCAACTGTTATGCTAAACTCTGGATACATAGAAGTGTCTGAAAATAAACCAACAAGACACCTGCCTTCAAGGCACTCATGGTCTAAAAGGATGCTGTAGTGGAATACTACTATTTTCCATGTATACCATAAGTATAGAAGACATACAGTGGGTTCTAGTATCACTCAAAATGTTACCTTTCTGAGGAACAGGTTATAAGCCTTCACCTAAGGCTGCAGAATGATCTGCACTGGGATGTCAATTCTGGCTTCTGAGACCCTCCTTCCAATGAAAGAGATCTCTTTGCTTAGGCACTTTTCAGGAAGGAAGTCTTCACTTCTTTCCAATATGCTCTGCAAAATATTCACTATGGCTTTATGGTGCTACAACTCACTGTGCCTCTAACTTCAGTGTTATTGTGTCTGTGTTCTCTGAGCAGGGAGCAGCTCAAGTGACCTATAGAAATGGAAAGGTACACTTAAATGCCTTTGTTGACAAAAGTCACTTTCCAATGAGAGTCCAAGCTAAAAAATGATGCTGCATTGTGAAAACACATGTCACTTCTGTTCAATGTCATCCCCTCATATGTGCACACTGCCTTAGCAACTGTACATATGATACCCAATATCAGGCAGACACATACCCTCTAGGAATTTAAGGTGTACCATGAAGACATGAAGCCCCAAGAAGACATCTCCCTGAAGTATCAATTCACTCAAAGATCTGGGAGGGGAACGTGCATTTGGCAATCTTTTCTTCTTATATATACAAACCTTGATTATCAAATTCTGACATCAAGACAATACAAAAAACACCAAATGCTGACCTGATGGGCAGTGTTGGTTCACTTCGATTCAGCCCAGTTGCCCAGATTCATACATTTAATATACTATCTCATCCACTAACCAGCAGGACAAGTAGGAATTGTTTTGGGGATCTGAAGATACAGCTGGAGCTCTCAAAGTTTCATGCTTGTAAAAGTATGCTTTCAGCTACTTTTCCAGACTGGGTAGGCATGAGATGGTAGGATAACATGTTAAATCTTTCTTATGCCATTAGATGTTTCCACAAAAAATATGAGAAAAAAACTGATCCAGTTTATCTTCATGCACTTTGGGGATTTTTGATTCTCGTAACACCAAAGAAGTTAACAAGTAGAATTTTTGATCTACAGGAAACTTTAGAAACCATCTCATGGTCTTCAAACTGTACTTAAGGGCCACAGCCAAAGTATAATAGAGAGAAGACAAGTAGTGACTCTATAGCATCTTACCACACTGATGGACAGTGACTGCAATGGGGTATATGGTGGGGACTTGATAATAGGGGGAGTCTAGTAACCATAATATTGTTCATGTAATTGTACATTAATGATAGTAAAATGAAAAAAAATTTTTTTTAAAGATAAGATGGCCCAACAACAACAACAAAATGAACCACAGCCAAGGCTTAGTTAGGTGAGGTCAAGAGGGAACAGCTCAACCTTCTCCCATCTCAATCCCTCTGTCATTGCCCCATTCCCTGTCAGCCACGTCAACAGGATTCACTTGGATACAATTTCTATTTGTCTATGATTTCTAAGTAAGATTTCATTTAAGGAAAAGATTTCATTTCTGGGGGAAAAAAAGGTTGAAAGTAGCTGATCTGATCAACTCTCTTATTTTTGTTAATATTGTTAAAGTTACCAAATGTCCCAGTTCTGTCCTTCCCATCCTGAACTGAAGCCAGTAAGCACCAAACTCTAGGGATCCAGAGTAAACCCTGCTTCAGAGGCTGAGCAAGAATCTCCAATTTCATTTATGTAGCTCTCACTAGGACTCTTTGAGCAAGCATATGGCCAGTTAGCAAATTGAGTGAATTTAAGAAAGTATTGCTTCCACTGTTATAGATGGATATGGGGGGAAAGGCTATCAGAGTGAAAGATAACTATCCCCAAAATATATTCAGGGATGGGAGAGATATACACAGTATATCTGATGTATAACAAAGTATTGCTTCCTGTTCATTTGTTCAGTCGATGTATAATTTTTCAGCATCAGGGAAAGAATAGGTTTGGCCCTTTTTTCCTTTAAAAAGCAGCCAACACCTTCCTACCCCTCCCAGGCTCCATCCAACTTCAGAGCTTAGACTCAGAAAGGATACAATAAGCTGAGTGTTTTTCATAACTCCAGTCATTCACAGCCCCTTCTTAGGATTTTCATTATATCAACATACCAATTGCTTTTTCATTTACTTAATTTTTTAAAAAATCAGTTCACATTTTAGTGTTAGCCATGCTCTAAAACAATAATAGCCATTAAATCATGAAAAAGTTTGTTTTATTAATATACCTTAAGATAAATCCAAAATCATTAAAATAAAAATGTCGATTTTCTGGGCCAAATCATCTCGTGTAACATTTTTTTGGAAAACACTGATCTAATTCAGTCATTCAGCAAAAAGTCCCTGCATCCCTGTTCTCTGCCTGACAGCGTGCTGGGAGTGAGATATACAGAAATCAGTAAGGGACTGTGCCAAGTTTGTTTTTCCTGGCTAAAGTGATGTAAATGGTGCTGAGGTCCCAGGGCCTAGAGAGGCCATTTGACCCCACTTTATGGCCAGATGAAAACCCGTGCCCTTGAAAGAATCCTTTGCAGTGTTGTGTGTGTGCTGCTTTGTGGATCAGTTTGGTTTGGTCAGGTTTGGGTTTGGGCCAAGGCATGTTTCCATCATCCACAGCAAAGAGCCATTGGCATCAGAGTCCCCTGCTCAAAACGAGAAGGGTTTACACTCCCTGAAAGCACTTTTGCAGAGAAAGTGATGCCCAACCCATAAGACAATATAAGTGGTTGTTATGGGTTGAATGTTTGTGTCCCCACAAGACTCATATATTGAAATCTAAATGCTGAATGTGATGGGGTTAGGAGGTGGGCCTTTGGGAGGTAATTAGGTCATAAGGACAGAGCCCTTATGAGTGGCATTAGTGTCCTTATAAAAAAAGACTCCAGAGAGCACTCTCATCTCTTCCTCCCTGTGAAGAGCCAGCAAGAGGATGGCCATCTATGAACAGAAATCTGGCCCCACCAGACAGAATCTTCTGGCATCTGATCTGGGACTTCCCACCCTACAGAACTGTGAGAAATGAATGTTGCTAAGCCACCAGTCTGTCTATGGTGTTTCTGTTATAGCAGCCCAAATGGAATATGACTATGGCCAAAATGCCCTGTACTGGCCCTACTTTGATGTACAATAGCATTTACCAAACTGTTCAAAATATTAGATAAAATAATAATAATAATAATAATAATAATAATAATGTATTATTGCTATTAAAAAGATTCTCTGCATAAACAAAAATGGGAAACACTACATTATAAAACAAAATAAATGTATTTCTTTACTGGGAGCTTTTATTTGCTCTCATGCATTGCAGTTTTCTGAGAAAGGAATACGGTTTGCATTGTTTCTCAGAGCTACCTGATAATAGAACCCTTCTTGACAATCATTTCATCAGACTTGTGTTCCATGGAACATACTTTGGGAAAATGTCATTCTAGGAGCATCTTGCCATGTAAATCAGCCCAGACGGAAAGACTCAGGAGAAGAGAGGCAGCAGCTTTAGCACTGGTCCCATCGCCCTTTCCACCAGCTGGCAGACAACCTTCCTATAGCTGGAGACAGAACTTTGTTAAGAGTTAACCCCCAACCCTGGTAGAACTTACGAGAGGGGATAAGGTAAGGGAAGAAATGCTAATGTACACAACATACCCAGAAGCACCTGGGAGAGAGAGCTTAGCTCCCTGCAAGGACTCTCTCAGAGGCTGAGTCATGTGAGGAGAGATGCACGGAGGTCAGCCACACACTGGCAGCTGTAGACTCAGCGCTTGCCTTCAGTAGCTGCTGGTGTTTGGGTTTCTTCCACTAGAACGTTTAAAGCACTGAGTCAATGAAGATGATTCTAAATATTTTCTTAGGACTAAGACTATAAATTCAACTACAAAACTGGAAATTGTTCAGCTCTGTTTCCCCATACTGTGGGTGTTTAGGGTTTTTCAAAAATGCTTTTCCAGTAAATTGCACACTGCTTGCAGCAGCCCAAGGGCAGATGGTGAAATCAATGGCCCTCCATGCCCCAATTTTAAGAACATTGCTCCCTCAAACGTCACTGAATTTCAGCAACCAAGTAAAGCACAATATGTGTGTCATATTTAATCCCAGGGTGGCTCTTATACTTATTCCCACCAGCAAAGGTTATGAGTCAGATTTAGGTGTCCTAAAGCTTCGTAAATTGTTGTAAACAGAGTCAAATTTTCTTTTTCCAATGTAATTGAGCAGCAAAAATCATTGCTCTTGATAACACACAATTAGAGTTGTTGACATATGCTCATAGGGCACATGACAGATTTCTGGGTCCCTTTCACAAGATTTCACATATTTTAAGGTCTATGTTTTTCCAGTGCAGACTTCGGTGCTGAGTTGAATAATTTTTGTATTCCTTTGTCTCTCCTTCAAAATCCTAGACTCTGGTCAAGTTCAACTTTACAATCCAAACCTCCAACTAGATAAAATAAAAAGTGCCAGTATGGGCAACCAAATCTGGATGAAGACTGACCTAACAGGGATGGATCAGAGGACAGCTTCCATTATCATCAGTTTGGTAACATGGTCTGGCAAACAAAATGGTTTCGATTATTCCTCTTCCTGTACCCGTGTACCTTGCAAGGCAGTAGTACAGCTCCAAAATCAAGAGATGCAGCATGTTTCCCCAGTCCTTGGATCGGGGGTGGCCTGGAGACTTGCTTTGGCCAACAGAATGTGGAAGAGTCAGTGTACAAGTTCTTGCACACTTCCCCTCACTTTGACCCTTGACTCCACCCCGTGATCGAGCTTGGGCTAGCCTGCTGGAGAATGAGAGAACACATGGCCTGTGGTCAGTCATCCTGATTATACCAATCATGATCCCCAATGATCTGTGGAACACTGGTACATGGTCCAAGAGTCCCATGTGATAAAGTCTAGCCCCGATGAGCTTATTGATCTGCAGCCAACTGTAGATGCATGAGCAAGCCCAGCTGAGATCAACTCACACTGATCCAGATCACCAGAACCACCCAGCTGTCCCACTGACTTGTGAGCCATAATATATAGTTACTGACTTAAGCCACTGAAATTTTGGGTGGTATGGTATGGGTGCAGCAGTAACTAACTAATACAAGCATAATCATCATAAATATCTTCACCATCAATAACCCTCCTTTAATTGAACATTTTTTCCATATGTCCTTTTCCCTACCCTCAGTTTCCCCTATTATTAATACTTTGCATTAGTGTGGTAATTTTGTTACAATTGATGAGCTAACATTGACACATTATCATTAATTAAAGTCCATAGTTATATTAGGGTTCACTATGTTTGACAAATGTATGAAATGCATCTACCATTACAGCATCATACAGAATGGTTTTACTGCCTTAAAAATCCCCTGTGCTCCATCTATTCATCCCTCCTTCCCTGCGGCTGAACTTCTGGAAACCACTAACCTTTTTATTGTCCCTATAGTTTTGTCTTTTCCAGAATGTCATGTAGTTGGAATCAAAAAGCATGTATCCTTTTCCGACTGGCTCATTTTAACATTTTCTGTGTGTCTAGCACTGTGCTAGTTTTCCTAAATCATCTCATTTAACCTCATAGGCTGCTACTTTTATGCTCAGTTCACAGATGAAAGAACTGAACTCAGAAGAGATCAATTCATCGGCCCAAGGGCACACAGCTCCTAAGTGCTGGAGCTCTGAAGCCAGGCCTTTCTCACTTTGGAGATAGAACTCTTAGTTACCACAGGAAAAACTGCAAAGTGGTGACCAGAGGCCACAATCAGCCTACAGCTTTGTTTCATTTGGCTCACCTACTGTTTTAAATACAAGAAAATTTTAGCTTTTCTTTAGAAAATTGTGGAACACAGCCACTGCAGACCTGTGTTCTCACACAGCAGTTGTCTTAGTCAGCTCAGGCTGCTGTAATGAAATACCATTGACAGGGTGGTTTAAGCAAGATGTTTTATTTCTGACAGTTCTGGAGGCTGGAAGTCTCAGACTAAGGTACCTGCAGATTCTGTTCTTACTGAGAGCTTTCTTCCTGGGCTGGAGATAGCAGCCACCTTCTCACTATGTTCTCACATGGCATAGAGAGGGACTCTGATGTCTTTTCCTCTTATAAAGACTAAGTACACGGTGGGGCTCCACTCTCATGACCTCATCTAAACCTAATCACTTCCCGAAGGCCCTGGACTCCAAATATCATCACACTGTAGCCTAAAACTTCAGCATATGAATGGGGAGGGGATTTGGGGGGCAAACATTCAGTCCCTAACAGCAATAACTGACTAAAGCTAAATAGTAGCCATCTGTTGAGGGCATGAAATTTCACTTTTCCAAACTTCACCTCTCCCTATTGTGGACCTCATCCTGCTCACTTATTGACATACCTGTCTGGCTTCTGTAGTGATTGAGTTTTCACTGCACTCTCCCCAAGAGATGCCATTGGCTCTGGCTGGGTCCTGTAGCACAGTGTAAACTTCAACAGTAAATATAAAGTAAGCTCATCTGGGACTTGGAATAAAATCTTGGCTATCTTGTTGACACAGCACAGTGCTGAACACATGGGAAGTCCTGACCAGGAGCATGGAGGACTTGAAGCTAAATAACTGATCAGCTGGACTTTCTTATATGAAAAACTCCTTTTCTGCAAAGACAATATCAAGAGACTGAGAAGACAAACCCCAGAGTGGGAGAAAATATTTGCAAAAGATGCATATGACAGGACTCCTATTCAAAATATACAAAGAACTCTTCACACTCAACAATAAGAAAACAAACAACCTGATTTTGACAAAGACCTTAACAGACCCCTCACCAAAGAAGATATACAGATGGCAAATAAGCACATGAAAAGATGCTCCACATCACATCATTGGGGAAATGCCAATTAAAACAATAGTGATATACTACTACATACTTATTATAGTAGCCAAAATCCAGAAAACTGACAACACCAAATGCTGGTGAGTATGTGGAGCAGCAGGAATTGTCACTCACTGCTGGTGAGAATGCACAGTGGTACAGCCAATTTAGAAGGCGATTTGACAGTTTATTATAAAACAAAGCATAACCTTACCATATGATCCTGTAAGTGCTCTCATTGGTATTAACCCAAAGAAGATGAAAACTTATGTCCACACCAAACCTGCACATGAAGTTTATAACAGCTTTATTCATAACTGCCCAAACTTGGAAGCAACCAAGATGTCTTTTAGTAGGTGAGTGGATCCAGACAATGGATTATTATTCAGTGCTTAAAAACAGAAATGAACTATTAAGACATGAAAAGACATAGAGGAGCCTTAAATGCATATCACTATGTGAAAGAAGCCAATCTGAAAAGGCTACTTGCTATCTGATTCCAAGTGTATGACATTCTGAAAAAAACAAAACAATGGAGACAATAAAAAATCAGTGGTTGCCAAGGGCAGGGGAAATATCAGTGGTTGCCAAGGGCTGGGAAAGGCAAGATGAATACACAGAGAATAGAGGATCTTCAGGGCAATGAACATGCTCTGTATGATATTCTAATGATGGATACATGTCATCAAACATTTCTCCAAACCTATAGAATGTCCACCACCAAGCGTGAACCCTAAGGTGAACTATGGACTTTGGGTGATTGTAATGTGTCAGTGTAGGTTCATCTTTGGTAACAAATGTGCCATTCTGGTGAGTGATATTGGGTAGACTCTGCATGTGTGGGGATACAAAGTACATGGGAAATCTCTGGACATCCCTCTCAATTTTGTTGCAAGCTTAAGACTGCTCTAAAAAATTATCTTAAAAATCATTTAAAAATACAAATAAATAGAAACTTAGCACTAGGGCAGGTCACCAGACTGATGTTTTGGGCCTGAAGATTCCTCCCAAATGGGTGTGGGTTTATAGGACATGTCTACTCTGACCATCAGCAAGGTCAACAGATCACCTTGACTCTGACCTAATGCAGAGGCCAAGGGGCTGGCATAGACAAGCTCTGGTCTCTGAAAGGTCACCTCAAATGACCTGTCTACCTGCTCCTAATCCAGAGAGAAGTCTCTTCTTAAAAACCTCCTGGGAAGTAATTTTCTGAGCTTTGCTTCAGAATATACTCCAATATTCAAGAGTCCCTTCACTTTCATCACATCTGCTGCCATTTCTAGTTTTCAGTGGTCCTGGGATAATGACCCATCAGATCCTAATTGCTGTTGGTTTTGAACATGAAAATGTTAATCAGATTCATTCTTGATTCCTTAGGAATTGCTGTCATCTGTGACCTCTTTCAGGTACATCAGAAGAAAGAAATGCTCTTAAAAATTCTCAGCTGCCTTGTAAGGAGGATGCTTCAGCTAAAGGAGTGACACTTGTACTCATTCACCTGGATGGATTCTGTACCTGAGAAGGTGAGAATCTGAAGTTGGGTTTGGAATAAGGGTTAGAGAGAAATGGAGTCCCTGGGAGCAATTCAGGAGACATGTGGGTGAAGGGTAAAGAAAGAAAATTAAGAGAGAAGAAGAGCTGGCAGGATGGCAAGAGGCTGGGGCTTGATATGGTGTGGCAGAGCTAGTGAGAGATGCTGGTGGCCACAGGTGTCTTAAAACAATATTTAAGGATATGTGTTGGGCAGGATGTGGAGAAACTAGAACCCTTGCACACTGTTGGTGGATATGTAGAACTAGGTAGCCATCATGGAAAACAATACAGATGCTTTCAAAAATTAAAATAGACTATTATGTGATCCTGTTACAGAAAACCGGAAAACCTGGACTGGATAGATGATGGAAGAACCAAGCAGCCCTGGGAGGTCTTGGAAGGTGAAGGTTTATTTTATGCTGGTGGGCTCAGAGGAGAGTGATCTCCAAAGGTCTGAATTCTGAGTACAGCAGGGTCATGCCTTTTATACATTTACTACAAAGCTAAGGAGGGAGTCAGCACCCAGAAACTGTTGCAGTAGGAGCCATTAGGTTACTATAGGTGTATTCAGGATGCTAGTTATATTTTAATCCATTTCTGCAAAGGTTACCCAGATATCATATTATAAACTAACGGGCTTCCATGACTATGATTAACAAGCTGTTCCATACCACTAAGTCCCAGTGGGGGTGGGGGCATACATTATTGCATTGTTTCAATCCCAAGCACTCAAACACCTTGTGATTCTTCTACATTCCTGAAGCCTCAATAGAAACCCTGTTTCCTTGGCTTTCTTGGCTTCTCACCATACCTGCTAAGAGGGGGAGGGATTTGAGAACTTTCTGACTATTTCCTCATCAATCCAGCAATCCCACTCTTGGGTATACAAAAATCTTGAAACTGAACATGGAAAATATCTACACCCCATGTTCACTGCAGCAGTATTCACAATAGCCAAGATATGGAGACAAACTAAATGTCCACTGACAGATGAATGGATATAGAAAACATGGTATATATGTACAATGGAATATTATTCAGCCTTTAAGAAAAATAGGAGGAAAACCCTGCCATGAGCAACAACATGGATGAGCCTAGGGGACATTATGCTAAGTGAAATAAGCCAGTTACAGGAAAAATATGGCATGATACCACCTATATGAGGTTCCTAAAAATAGTCAAACTCATAGAAGCAAAGAATGAGTGGTAATTGCCAGGGGCTGTGGGAGGGGAAATGGAGAATTGTTTTTCAATAGGCATAAAATTTCTGTTCTACCAGATGGATTAATCCTAGAGATATGCTGGACAGCATGGTACCTATAGTTAACCATATGGTATTTTGCACTCTAAAATACGTTAATAGGATAGATCTCACGTTAAGTGTTTTTACAAAAAAAGAAAAACACAAAATCCCAGAAACACAAAAGAACACAAGGAAATTTGTGAGGTGATGGATCTATTTGGTACTTTGTTGTGGTAATATCACAAGTGTATGCCTATGTCCAAGTTCATCAAGATGTATATATTAAATGCATACAATTTTTTGTGTATCATTTATACCTCAGTAAAGTTTGAAAAGTGAAACTAATACATAATTTTACGGTGATTACTATTCAGTGCTGTGATATGAATCTCCCCTGTGGTAATCCATAGACTTTTAATAAATCCTCCCATAGTCTGCAGCTGTGTATTCAGTCTGGAGAGAAAGACCAAGAAGACCTAGGTCTGGAGTAATATAGGGCAGAGAAAAATGAAACAGCACTGAGATATGAAGTACAAGACTTTAGAGGACAGAGGAAATCAGAGAGAGCCAGAGGGATAGCGAATTTCAGAATCTTGGGTGACACTAAACTTTATTTGAGATTTGTATTTTGAGGCCTAGGCCACCCTCATTCAGATCATTAGGGTCCAGGAGACCCAGGTGATATCTGAGTTACACAGCCATTGTGCTTAGTCAAGAATTTCCCACTGAAATCTCTCATCTGTTCCCTTCACCCTGCCCCAGGGAAATGCAAACCACACATATTTAACCAGAGTTGAGGAACAAGGTGTCCAGACAGGATGAATGTGTGAGCCATGGTGTATGTATTTTCCCAGCAGCCTCTGCAATTAGAGCATTTGTAACTCAAGATCTGTGTGAGTAGCTGTATGAGAGAAAATGGAATCTGCTCAAGGTTTCTAGATGAGGTAACATAAATCCTCAACTTGCACTGAGCTTTTGACTTTTAAAAGTATGTGTTCAGAGTGCAGGACATTTTGCCATCTTGACCTCATGGAAACTTTGATCTCAAAGGAGTTGACACTAAGGATTTATACAGTTTAATCAGAATGATATCAACACTGATGAATTTTCATAAACCAATTTTCAGAGCAAACATAGTTAAGCCAGCAAATCAGTTAGGAATTATAATCAGCTGTGAGTAAAGGGAGACCTGAAAAAAATGGCATATTGATCACACAAGGGTTAATTCTCTCATGTAAAAGAAGTCTGGAGATAGGCACCCCTAAGGGTGATGCTGGGTTCTATGACATCATCAGGACCCATACGTCTCTTGTTCTTCTACTCTTCCATCTGCAGCCTGTGGCTTCCATCTTGAAGGACCCATTCTGGTCTGAAGGTTTCTGGGAATTACTATGATGGGAGGAAAAAGGAAGAAGAGGAGCTGGTTTCCTCTTCTTAATGAACCAATTCAGAAATCCCACCCATAGCTTTGCTTACACATCACCGGTCAGATCACAGACTTACGGCTACACCTAATAGCCAGGAAAAGTAGGAAATGGAGTTTTTCAGCAAGGCACCTCACCCAGTGTTCTGCTGAGAAAGTGTGGAAAATAGATACCAAAAGCAATCCTCACTCTGATGACATCACTTCAATTTCTTGATGAATTTTCTATTTGGCACAGTTCAGAACTTCCATTTTTTTCCTTTTTCATTTTACTGGAATTATTTAATTAGTATTAATTGCTTTTTATTTAAAATTTACCATAGAGATTTCAGTCCATATCAAATTTACCAATATATAGTTTTATGCCATTGTGAGATTTCTTTTATGTATATTATTTTGACTGAAGTTAAATTTTCTGACATCAATTATTGAACCTTTAAATTGTCTCAAGAAAATTTTATTCTAACCCTATTGATATTGCAGAAAGAGTAAATATAGTATTTCCTATGATTTGGAAATTCAGACAGCCCAGAATGTTTAAAATTAAAATTCTCACACCTAAATGCTTTCCTCAGAGGTAACCACTATTAAACATTTCTTGTGTGTCTTTCCACAAAAAAAAAAAACCATAATGAACATTACATTTATTTCTTAGCTAATTCAGGAGAAAATAGAGAACTTGGCAAATGAGAACATTATAGAAGTAGAGAAGAAGAGACTGCAGAAGTAAACACAAGGAAGCCCAAGCAGACAAGAGGGTAAGTAAAAGAAAAGCTTAGAAGGATTCTGAGATAAGGCCTGTAAGACTGTGCCTGGGAAGACAGGAGGTCAAAAATGTACCCATCTCCCTGCTCCTGACTTGGGGAAAGGTGAGTGGCCCAGTTGGGAGGAACTCTTAGTTTGTAGGCTATTTGCAACTAGCTGCTGACCACTATGCAAGTTAACCCTATACCTAGTGTGGCCTACAAGACAACAGAGTAGAAGTTTCAGGCAGACAGGATTCAGTTTGCACTCCTGAGCCCCCCTCGTTTTCTGTGTTTCATGAATGCTCTGTTGAAACCAGCTGGCCTGCCATTGTGTCCACTCTCCTATGGGAAACAAGTACATCACCTGGACCAGAAGGGTGCAGACCCATGGCAGGGACTCCCACAAGAGGGTAGGGGCAGGGGGAGACAGGGAGGAGCCTCTAGACGCTGACCTGTCTGAGAAAGACCAGAGCACACATGTAGAACCCGCAAACAGAGATGCCTGCAGAATATGCACAGACAGGACCAGACTAGCCACAGCTTAGGGAACACCAGCTGTGCACACCACAAGTCTGGCACAAGGTCAAAGACCCCTTTCCTATAAGACTGTGAGGAAGCCACCACATTTGGGCACCATGTTGGAGGAAAGTAGGGGGGAAAAGAAGAAATCTGAAAACAGGGGGAAATTATTCCCCTAGATACTGGATTAAACCTGAATAGCTTTAAAATATGCAATCAGACCAAGTTTTAAACTGGACTGGGCTAAACTCGTTCCCACTCCCCAAGGGAACTAGAGGTGAGAGGAGTTCTGAGGCAGAGCCTCAGTTATACATAAACACAAAGGTTTCTTTGCATGTTGCATTAGAGAGAGATCGTTGTTACTTCACCAGAATGGCTAAATTCTTTGATAACTTAAGGGTCAGAATGTTCTGTTTCTTTCCATAACTGCTGTCTCATGCAAGGTCTCTCTTGAGATAGGTCTGAAGACTTTATTACCCCCATTGCACCAAGAAGGAAAGAGAAAAGGTGTGGAACATTAACTAGGAAGTGGCAGGACTGGAGGAAAGGATCCAGTTACTCCAGCTAGTTCTCTTTCCGTTGAACAAAGGAAGGCGAGAGGCTCTGGATTCACAAAAGACAAAAAACAGCTTTTCGGGGACAATGGGCACTGCTTTCTAGACATACTGAGGTTTCTGCCTCCAGCCAAAGAGTACATTTTTGGACAGTAAAGGCCCCACACGCCACTGGATAAACAACCCAGCTGTGTTCTGTCTCCATGCCGCATGCTCCCTAAGCATCCACAAAACCCTGTTCAGTCTCCAGACTCCATTTCTCATTTCATTTTGTGCCAAGGACAATTTATTTGCAGAGTTCCCAACTCCCACGAGGCTTTACTGTAGCTGTGTTGATCTGATTTAGTTAAAATCAAGTCTTGAAATAGCTCACACACAGGACTTGGCTTATAACAATCAGTGTTTTCCCTGCTAATTTACCGGTCCCATAAACCCCGATGAACCAATCTGACTGCAGACCCAACCACATGATTATCTACAAGCTCACCTCTCAGTTCCTAAACTAGAAATACAGCCAGATTCAGATTCACATGAAGCCCCAAAATCTCATACAACCTTTTCAGGGTCTAAAGATTTGAGCTGTGCTCCCTTTAAAATGGACTGGCAATCTAGCATTGAAATGATGTTTCTGTCTCTCAGGCAGGCTATGGGCTCCAGCGGCTCAAATTTCATGAGGATGACTTCTCAGGGCCTTCAGATCTTATTTCACAACAAGCTAAGTCTGGTCTTGATTAGAGTTGCAGTCAGGAAGCATATGGCAGGCAGAGATGCTGAGGCTGGCTCATAAGCCCCTGCAGGTTCGTGCTGAAGAAAAGTACAAGCCCATAAACTGTCGGCCGTTCCCTGGGGTTCGGCTCTAAATGAAACGCGAACCTGCACATTCCCTGTTTGTATATTTTAGTTAACTGAGTTTTTAATTATTCAAAGTGAGTCAAGCCAGGCAAGGGATTTAGTGAACCAAGTATTAAAATAACACATCACTGAGGCGAATTTTCTCCAAAGGCCTCCTAAGACACTGAGTGTCCTGTATGCTGTAACAGGCAAGTGGGGGAGACATGAGACCATTCCCATTTTACTGAGCTTTTACATCTGCAGAGTGGAAGGGATAACAGCACTAGCTTTTGGTTCCTGTCAGGACTAGACAAAACACATCTTCTCGGAAGCATTTCCACTTGCTGCAAGGACTAGCCAAACAAAGAGGAAATGGGACATGTCTCCCTGCCATCAAAGCCCCAGGCCAGACCAGAGCAGAAATTACACCAGCTGCCTCTATAGCATAGCATGGGGATAGTCTTTGCAGAGAGGTCTCATTGCAGAAGGAATCAGTTCACCGTGTTTGTCCTAAATGTTCAGTTCTTTATGCTGTAGTGGAAAACCTTTAGAGGTCAAGTTACCCTACTTTATAAATGCTTTGCTTTTTTACAACAGTATCTAATATTTCAAAATTGATGCTAGTAATGCTGCAGGGTGCTCCTGTTTTTAAGATGTCTGCTTCCTTTTCTGTTAAAACAATGTTCTAGTCTGTCCTTTTTCTTATGGACAATTCTTAACTACTACTTTTCAAAAATATTAATTCTTTCTGAAGAAACAGCAGTGATGCGTTTCCACCACAGCCCGTAAGGGAACCAAACTTGACCTGGTGACCCATATGCTCTATAAGAGGCTTTCTTGGCTAACATAGCATCCCACCTTCACCAGCAGCTTCTCCCAAGTAAAATCACAGATTCCTAGAAGTGCCCACAATGAACCATGCCTAGGAGAAAAAGGCTGGAAACCTGAGAGCCTGGGAATCGGAGAAAGGAGCTGTGGCACTGTGAGAGGAAGGGAGCCGTGCAGAGAAGTAAAATGCTCAGCTTCTGGAGCAAGGGCCAGCTTAAACTTTACAGCTATTTCTTTGATGTTCTATGTAGATTCGGGTTCTCAGTATATTTACTTAGCACCTGCTCTGCATTGTTTCATATTAGTTCTCACAAACATTCCATTTTATCCATCAACAAAGTGAGCTGCTAGGAAGTTAACTGACTTGCTCAAGTTCACAAAGGAACTGCAGGCAGAGTGGGGATCCCCACCCCAGGGTCCTGAGGCCAAGTCCTGGGCTCTAGTTCCACAGGTCAAACAGCCTGATAATGCTGCCCAGAGGGTTAAGATTTGGTTCTCCTTGAGTGATGGAGCTCTTCAGGGCTCAGCAGTTCTCAGGAGCAGGTGTTGGGGAAGAAGACAGGAGGAAGCAGACAACTGGCTGCTGCCTCCTAGGTAGAAGCAAACAGTGAGACCCCCAGGCCTACCCAGTTATTTGGTAGGTACTAACCACTCCTTTTATCTTCTATTTCCACTCCTACCAATCTTTCTCTCAGACTGACACCATATTACATTCAAGATGGTACCTCAGCAGGAATCAGAGGATCATTCCCAGTCTTCCCCCTATACCTGGTGATCCTGAAACATCTCCCTATGAGGCCCTGAGCCCCTCTACAGAAACTAGGCCCTGCAGAGCCCTTGCTCGTGATGGTGCCCTAGCCCCAACCCAAATGGAGGCAAAGCCGTGTGGATAAGGGTGCCCCTCCAACCAGACAGCCCCTGTGGGACAATGGGAGAAGCTCTCACCACCTAAATGTGTCTGGGGGTGGAGATTCAGGGACTTGGGGTGAAATCTCCCAACCCTCTGAGATGTGGGACTGCCCATCAGAAACCTCCCAAACTCCATACTGGGCTGCCTGCATACAAACCAGCTCCTGAGCAAACTTGTACTGGCAGGCATGTGAAGCCCAGTCTCACTTTTCTCCTGGGAGGAAATGAACCATCAGATCACCCTGAGAAAGCCGGAACACCCCCGGCCCTTCATTTGACATGGAGGGGGCAAACCCCAGGAAGATTTTTTTCTCTCCCAGGAATCACTGCATCCCCCTTCTGAAGTTTCTGGCCTGAGGGTTATTGTAAAACTGGCATCAGGTTAACTCTAATACCACTCTGAGAAGGAGCAAATATTTTACTTCATGAGCCATGAGTGATTTTTGTTCAAAGACTCATGGCCCAAGGAGAGTCTCTGCGGCTGATCTGCAGCTGGGAGACTTTTACATATGCTGAGTAACACTACCCACAGCCACGTCTCCAGCCTTTATCAGCACATCCTTGTATTTGGTACAGAATGTGCATCTGTGTACTTGTGTGGGATGGTCGGCATCTCCCACGCAGGTGGGTGCTGGAAAGCCTGTGTGTTGGTCAGAAACAGACAGGGCAGCAGCTGGGGAAGAAGCAGTGTCTTTGCACCAGCTGTGCCTCCCTCCTAACTTGAGCCCTGCATTTTGCAGAGAACATCAGCCATCCACTGCTCTCAAAGTCAGAGGAAAAGCAATGAAGTGATTATCTTCTCTCAATAAAACCTGGAGTTTTGTTTATGGAGACAGCACCACACACGTTTCTCCTTCGCCTTGCCCATGTGTGGTGTGGCCTCCCATGGCTCTGGGACACCAGGGGAAGCTGCCTCTGCCAGAGGCCATGGAGCTGGGGCTGGCTCAGGGGCAGGAATGGGCAGGAGACAAGGGCAGCCACAGGACACCAGGACCTCTTTTCTAGCCAGAGGGTAATAAAAAGTAGGACACCTATAGGAAATTCTTAAAAGAGATGAGCACAAGGAGGTGGGGCCCATGCTGGCTGATCATTTTCTCTAAAGGCCTCAGCTGACAAGCTAGTTTCATGTTCTGCACCTGTACATGTTGTTTCACCTTCAAAGACCTTAAGTCTTGAAGAAATTATGACGCCGCACCCCCGCGTCCATTTACAATTATGTTTGTTTTCAGTCTAAAGGCTTAAGGCGGTCTGACAAAATTCACATTTTTCCTAAAGCTGTTTTTTAAAAATAACAGACTTTTTTAAGTACTTCGTAGAAAGAACAGACACTAAGTTGTTTATTTGGGAGTGACCTTGCTGTGCTGATGATACCCTACTTCATGTCCAGTCTGACCAGAAGCAGCCGGGGATTGGTTCTGGTTCTCTTTACCCAATTTTGAAAATCAAAGCAGAGCATTACTGCTTGTCTTCTGGGTTACACGCATATGTAAATCTTCATGTTCACGTGAAAATGAAAAATAAGCCTTCTTCTGTTTTCAATAACAATTAAGAATATTTAGAGATTAACAACTTCGTTTAAATGTATATACTGTTTTTGGAAAGGGGTGCTCCCAGAGAGGAGACTTATAGGACATCAGGGTGATCTCTAAGAGGAATGCCTTTCCGACGTCTCTTCACAAAGTTCTTCCAGAGATCACCCAAGTGCTAGTGGAACACTACACCATCCTGGGGTTGCTAGAAGGTTAACTCTTCCTGAGACAACTCTCCAGTGTATGGAGACTAAACAAGACACGTATTGCAGAAAGCTGCATCAACAAAAGCACAGTGGAATCACATCCAGTAATTAGCAAAGCCTCATTAACTTAGGCTTTCCAGAGAAAATGTCCATTTTACTGACACAAGATATTCTACTTCAGTTGTCAGTCTTCTCTCTCAGAATGTCAGAGATTTTATTTTGCTCAAATAAAACCATGCCTGTGTTGTTGAATCTGTTTAACTTTTTATTCACTATACTCTTGATTGAAAGCGCTTTTTAGGTCAGCCCTTATATCCACTCATCAGACTGGCAATTCCATCCCATAGGCCACCTTGGTCTGAAACACTTCTAAGAATAAAAAGGAAGTGTGCTGATCAGATCTGTGTAACACAGCTCATGTGAACAGTAACTGAAATTGGGCAAATCCTCATCATTTCTTAGATTAAGCATTTTTCAATTTTGTGACTACAGAGAAAAGTCACTGACAAATGCAATTTCATCTGCTACAAGAAACTTGCTACCTTGGGATTTGTTTTTTTCCGGTCTGCTTTACTGAAAAGATACAGATCACAATGAGACTCTGTCATCAAAGCCCAGTGATAACAGTCAAATTGAGCTAGTTTGCAGACAATTCAGAGCATGGATTCAGAACCCAGAAGAGTGTGTTATTAGGATCATCCTTTCTTTATTTAAAATGCTGACACTGTTCATTATGGATTTTTTTCATTAACTTTGATTTTTTTTAATATTGCATTAAAATATTATTTTATTACTGAGTTTTTTGTACCCACTACCCACTACCCACTTCACTCTAGAACAGATCCTGGCACATGCTTTTTTTCCTAAAGAATCTCAGAAGAAAGGCAGAATTCCTTTTTGAAGAATGTGGTTTATATTCCTTCAGCAGGAAAATAGCAAAAATGGTTCTGATCATCTTTTCTTATATAAGGTTACCAAGAACTTTGAAGATTCCACTAACCCAGTACTAAAGCCTCCTCCTCTTATGCAGGTCCACTGCATGCTATTGGACAATGAACATTTTCAGGGACACTGTTCTCACATCTAATCAGTGATAGTCAGTGCCCCTGCCAGTCCATGAGCTGTTGGTCATAGGTCCACTGTTAAATAAGGAGCTTGCATCGGAATTTAAATCTACCCTATCCCTAAGCACACTGTGTAGTGCAGCTGTTTTTTTTTTTTCCATAGCAAGCCTTTCTCAATGAAGGAAGCAACATGTGACCCTTGAACAAGGCAAGAGTTAGGGGCACTGACCTCCCACACAGTTGGAAATCCACATAAAACTTTTGACTCCCCAAAAATGTAACTAGTAATAGTCTACTGTTGACCAGAAGATATACCAACATCATAAACAGTCAATTAACACGTTTGGTATGTTGCATGGATTATATACTGTATTCCTGCAAGAAAGTAAGCTACAGAAGAGAAAATATTTTTTTCAAATTGTCACAAATCTCCCAAAACACCTCCAGTATATTTATTGAAAACAATCTGCATATAACTCATTTTGCTCAAGGGTCAACCGTACATTCAAGTCTGAGCTCCTCATAGCCTGGAACTTTGAGTAGCAGGGACGCGAATGAGAGGTGCTCCCTGCGATTTTGAAAAACAAAATCTGCACAACTGAATGTGGACCTCTTACCATCTTGGTGAACGTGTCTCCAGTAGCAAAACTAGCAAAGAGATCTCTTCAGCACCCTCTTTAATCCTCACCCCATCCTTAACAGCTTTAACGTGCAAAACTTTTTTTCCCTCTCCTGGCTTGGCAATGAGGCAAAGGTTCTGTTACACTCTTCTAGTGAAGAGAGGAAGGTACCTTACCTCGTAATCCTGTAATCCCAGTGACATGGATAATCAGCAACAATATCCCAAAACTCACATCTCTGAGGATGTCGGAGAAATTGGGGATTGAGCCCCTTGCCCAAAAGTCTGACCGAGATGGTAGAAAGCTTAAAGAGCTGGGTTGAAGCCTCCATGAGGAAACAGGGAGGAGAAAGTTCTTCATAAAACTTTGCTTGGGAACTAGCATATGAACTCAAATTTAGGTCTGTGGTCACTGGCAGAAGGGATATTTCACTCATCAATTCACTGACTGGAAAGACATCAATTTTAAGATCAGTGTTCTCTGAAGATTTTCCCGGTTAAAAAGTAAAATAGAGAAAAAAGAGCCAAATCAGGCCTAGAGAAGCCAAAATAGAAATCTACAGTTTTGATGGGAAACATTTCTGCTTCGGTAGAGTTTTGTGTTTTTTTTAAAGAAAGAAAATAGTTATTAATGCTATAAATTTTCCTTCCTCTCATGCAGAATTGTGTTTTTTTCAAACTTATCAATTTTACTGTGGTGAGTCTTACAATTTCTTAGCAGGGTTTCTTGGCAATATTATTTTTAAAAGAATAATATGAGTTTTTTAGCAATATTATTCCACCTTCCAGGTGAAAAGTGAAATATTCTCTTGGAATAACTCTAAGGATTTCTGAAACTGAGCTCCCTGCCCAGGATCTATTGGGCCATGTAAACATGCTAACAATTTGAAAAGTCTTGGAAATTTTAGAGGATCATTAAAGAAACCTCTTTAATCATCAGCATCTCCTCTTCCTTATTTAAAAGCAGAGAGCTAAGTTCAAAACACTTATTAGCATTCTGAATTATGTCTGATTAAAAACTCTCAGTTGACAAGATGATGGTGTTATGTTGCAGAAGAGCATTTTAAAATTAACACAAAAGAAATTTTGTTCTCACAAAGGAATTGTTTCCTGAGACTTGGGGACCAGATGCATAAATTCTTTATTAGGTATAATGGCATATAGTTACGTAACATTTCACATTTTCTAACACCCTCTTTGTATTTTATGCGCCATTCTCCATCTATTTAAGTTATTCTCCAAATTTATGGAAAGCAGTAAAACTAGTAATTAAGCTATAGAACTTATCAGGAATTGCTATTTCCTAGTTTGAGTCATTACTACCAGCATCCTCTCACTTCTTAAACAACATTGCCATCTCGTGGCTAAATCCATCCATTTCCTAGCAAAAACCAAGCCTCAGTGAATTTAAGAGACCCTATAGCCCCAAAGATCGTAACTAATTTATGTTCTTAGAATTTCCTCCAATTGTGGATCAGTTTGGTTAGGGAGACAGAGGTCATACCAAGAAATTTATAACTTTGGTTTCTAATAATGAATGTTGTTTTGTCTTTCATTACCACCTTTGGCTACTCAATGACAAAAAGCTGAAATCAGACAAGGAAAACATTAAGAAAAAATATGTACCATTTCCATCAAAGCATTGCTAATAGAACTGCTAGCCCAGGTATCTCTGATCCTGGCACATTCAAATGGGCGTTACACTTGGCCCCTTGTATCAATATTTCCTTTCTGGAGCTTTTTATAACCTGCTTTTCAACGTAGGCACCTAAATGATGAGAGATTGTATTGGGCTCTGAAAACAAAAGAAGAAACATGCTTCAGTTTTCAGGAATGGAAATTGAAACAAGTTCATTTCCACTTCTCTTTGGAACATTTGTTACTTTGCAAAGTAAACAGAAAAAGCCAAATTTCTCTGTTTAATGTTTGGAAAAATTGCAGTTACGGGAGGCCACCTGCAAGGTCTAGTATTTCGATGTCAGTTTCACTCTATTTTAGATTTTTCTCTAGAGACTCATATGAATAATCATAAAGATGTTCCTAAGGCTGAATCATCCAGGTGACCAGCTCCATTTGGCAGACAACCATGACTACACAAACTCTGGCCAAGAGGGACTCATTACTCTAACTGTGACTCTGACTCTTAGTTCTACACAGTGAACATACATCTGTAGGTGGAAGGGAATGCCTATGAGTTTAGTAATAAATTCTTATTCTGAGAGCTCAACAAAGAAACCATCCAAACATGAAACATATAACCTCTAGGGAAGAAAAATTAAAATTGCTATTTGTTTTCATCCTTGTCTTTTATTGAAGATCTAATTGCATAGCCTATAATTGGTCATATTATATATGTATGTATGCAGATAAAGAACACATATACTAAGTTTTCAGTAATTTACCAATTACTGGAGTGTAACAAATAATTTAACATTCTCAGGGGCTTTTATATTAATACATTATTTTCTATTTAGAAAGTTAAGGGTAGCATTATATATGCAATAAATTATTTCTGCATTATTTTGCTTGTGGATCACTAAAGCCAGATCTAAACCAGTGTTTTCAAACTCTCTGCTAATGTTAAAATACAGATGGCCATGGAGATTCTGATTCAGTAGGCTTGGAGTGGGATACAAGAACATGATTCTGATAAATAAGCCAACTAATTTTCATCTTCAGATAAATTTGGGAAATACTGGTCAACATTTTTACTAAAGTGACTTAAGAGGTAAATATAACCACAGCTCAGACTTATTGGAAGTTTAAGTATAATTTAAAGGATTGTCACTTTCAATAAACCCAAAATTCAAAATTTTAGATTTGAAATATTCATAAAATTAATGCATTATATGAGTCAGAATATAAATGCATCTTCATATGGAATACTATTCAGTATATTTTAATTTTGAATAATGTCCATTTGTCTCTTTCATCAATTCATAATTACATTAAAGTTTAGGTGCCTGTTTTTAAGAAATATAATTAAATATGCATTAGGGAAATTAACCATGGAAACAGAAACCCTGAAAAAGAAAGTGGAAGAGCACTATGAAGAGAAAACAGAAGTGAAGATGCACAGGTATAACATGGTAAGGAATGTAAGGAAAAACACAAATGCTGGAAAAATGACCCTGACATAAATATTGGGCTCAAGGGAATTTTATTTTATGACACAATAAATGATGGAAGGGTAAAAAAATAAGACAAAAGGAAAAGATAAGCACAGGTAGAAAGCATCAAGATAACTAAGAGATTCCTACTTGGGGACTTTTATTTAGTAACTAATTTGGGGGGTGAAAAGTCTTATCAAGTGATACAATCTGGATTCACCCTTCACTTGTAAAAGTTACTAAAACATAACTCCCAATAGTCAACTGTAATTCTGAAAAATAAATAGGACCTGAGGAAGTGTTTCCTGAAATGGGTCTTCTAGAAAAGCACCTGTACAGGAGCTCCATCAATAAAGGGTTCCATGGTGCTCTGACGTTGGAGAAGGCTACATGTTGTTCTCCTTGAAAATTTGCCATGAGCAGCATAAGATGAAGGGCTCAGCAGAGTCCTTCAGAGAAGATCTGTTCAACTCACAGCTTAACTCTTTATTTTCCAAAGCTGTAATAGCCACAGGATACTTTTTTTCACTCCACATGTTATTCACATCCTGCAAAATCAGTGAAAAAGAGTGTGGGCTCTATGTAAGAATACCTGGGTTAGAACTTTTGTTCCAACCTTTACTAGTTTTGTGACCTGAGGTAGGTTACCTAATAATGACCTACTTAGCTTTTCCATCTATAAAATGGGTTTAATAATATAAAGTGCTTAACACAATGTCTGGCATATGGTAAATGTTGTGTTAAGTATAAGTTATTAGTATTCTCAGAGGATATTCCAGGAAACTTGAGGTCTTCTTAAACTTTCTGTGAAATTATCAATATAAAGTATATGCATTAAATTACACCATCCTTATAAACTGCATAAACCACTTATAAACCCTTATAACACCCAGCAGAAATTTACTTTTCCAACCAAAGAAAACCTGGAAGTTTTTCTTTTATTTTTTCTCCTCACCCCCCCACCTTTTCCTTTTCAGTTAGGTAATTGCAGATCAAACCAAGAAAAGTCAGGAATCCATCACAATACTTCGAGGCCAGTGAATTGCAGCAAAGAGGTTATACAGAACAGGTTATATGTCACATGGTTACATATGGGTCTCGGATCAAAGATAACCAAGGTCTCTTAGTCTTTGGGCTAAAAATACCACAGAGTGGGAGGCTTAGACAACAAACATTTATTTCTCCCAGTTTGAGAGGCTGTGAAGTCCAACATCAAGGTGCCTGCAGATTTGGTGTCTGGTGAAAACCCTCTTCCTCTTCACAAATGTCTGTCCTTTTGCTGTGTCCTTACATGGCAGAAGAAGTGAGGAGTCTTCTATAAGGGCACTGATCCTATTCATGAGCATTCTGCCATCATGACCTAGTGACATCCCAAAGGCCACCTCCAAATAGCATCACATGAAGGACTTGGTTTCAACATATGCATTTATCCAGTCTACAGCAGCCATTTCTAAGATGAAGCTGCTTTCCTAAAGACAGAACTCTCACTGGCCGGTAAGACTGCGCTCATGCCAAACACAACAGTGGAATAGGTGAAACCTGCTTTTCACGCCCTCGATCATCCCATCTGAAGGGAAACCCTTTCCATTACATACTCTGTTAGCCCTAGTCATTACTCAGGGCCCCAATAGTTCCTCTTGTCACCCTCTCTCCATATGACTTTTAGGAAAGAATCTGAAACCTCATTCCCACTATGGGATTACTGCTCCAAGTTATTTACATTTGCATTCTAACATCCTTCAAAGTCTTGCATCTGGGTAAAGCTCTGAAAGTGACATGTCAAGAGTTTGTTAATAAACTATGAGTGAGTGGGGAGGCCTCTTTGGGGGGACTCCTAAAATTACTTCTGTGGAAAGTAGACTCTGCAACCTTGATGATGTGTCTTCTCTTGTTCTCATTAATGCCTCCTTTCTAAGAATGGGTACCAACTCCTTTATGTCCTGCTTGCCATTTCCAGCCCATTATTTAAGCTGTACATGTTTTTCTCAGATCATTCTCACCATATGTTACATTAAGCTGGGAAATCTCCCTGAATAAATTATTATTCAGTGTCAAGTCTGGGCTTCCCGGTGACCATACCATGGAAGACTAATTCAGCCTACTATCAACACAATGGACTTAAGATTATCTCTCAGGAAGACAAGTAGTGACTCTGTGGCATCTTACTATGCTGATGGACAGTGACTGCAATGGGGTGTGGTTGGACTTGATAATATGGGTGAATGTAGAAACCACAATGTTGCTCATGTGAAATCTTCATAAGATTGTATATCAATGATACCTTAACAAAAAAAAAGATTATCTCTCAGACAAGATGTCAGTCACTGTCCCATCTTTCAGAGAAATCATAGACCCAACCCATAGGTACACAACACAGCCAAGCAATGTGAGAGTATTCTATCCACAGCTGAAAGTCCTACTCACTATTGCATCCCCAGGGCCTAATGCAATACCTGGAACATCATTTAACAAACTTTGGTCAATGTTCTTAATGGATGAATGATAAATGAACAAATAATTTCCTCCATCCTCACTTCAAGTTGTGACCCACAGAGCAGAGACAGTCCCAAAACCTGTTATTCTGAAGACATGGCCATACTACTTGTTCCCTGGTCTAAGAAGATAGAAGTAGAAGGGAAATGTAATGCCCCAACCCAGCACCCTATCAGCAGAAGTCAATTACTAAAGGGTCTGCTTCATCAAATGGCACTCCAGAGCTTCTGACAATTTACTAAAAACCTTTTCTAAAATATATTTCACATCACATTTCACTACACAATTTTGGTTGTATCACTCAAATTGTGGCATAAGCTGTATTGAAATAATGTGCCCGTTTTTCATATCCTTTTGTTGCTCAACCAATAGAAAATAAAGCTGGCTGTATAACATAGAGAAGACACGTAGTGATTCTATAGCATCTTACTACACTGATGGACAGTGACTGTAATGGAGTATGTGGTGGGGGCTTGATAATAGGGGGAGTCAAGTAACCGTAATGTTGCTCATGTAATTGTACATTAATGATTCCAAAAGAAAAAAGAAAAGAAAGCTGGATGCCCAGTTTTGATATACTAATTGCCAGGGATACTATGGAAAATACGATGCTCATGCTTGCACCCAGTGGGCAGTTTTTTAAGCATGAAATTTTCTCATCACTTTTTATTTTGAAATAAGAAAATTAATTCCTGCTTCATTTTCAGGGTCCCTGATTCGCTCACTATATTAAAGCCAACACACCTCACTGCTTTGGTATTTAAATGGCAGATACCAAATGTCACTTACCCATATGTTTATCCTGCATTCACATTTCAATGACCAAATGCAGTTTGTAATACTAGTTTTCTAAAAGCTCCATAACACTTTACCCTTAATCATAGGTAGGATATTATGCAAAGTCATGCTTCTAAGAAATTTTCCACTCAACGCAAACTTCATAGATGTTACTGGCAGCAATCTGCCTCATGAAGGATTTGTGGGGTATATCTAAAGGTGAATTAGAATGGTCTGCAAATTGCCCTATTACTTGGGAATATAGCAGGTGGAGCATGTAGCTATGGTAATAGGAAGTGTTAGAATTGATCTTATGAGCTCTCCTCCCAGCACTCATTTTTAAATTAATGATACTAGGATCATAGGTTTAGTAGACATTTGTTAAAAGGCTAATTGACCTGTGGATGATGTACGTGAGTCACACTGAGTCCGTTTTCCTGTGTACATCACCACGCTTCTATTGCCTTGCATGACTTTCTTACATATAGGTATTTCCCACACACATATTGAATGAAAATATTTAAATTCTTCAATTGCTATGTGACATTCTTTCTTTTAAATTTGCTATGCTGCCTCCATTTTTTCCTTCTTCCATCACATCTGCTCTCTGTGACAGGAAGATCACCAAAGAATGAAACTGGACATGATATTAAGTTCCATAAAAGCCAGAATCATCCACCACTATATCCTAGTAGTACATACTGTCTCTAGCACATATACAAGGTATTCACTGAGTAAGTATTTATGAGCGTGTGAAGGAATGAACCAATATGCAAAAAAACTGGTACTGTAGGCCATGGCAGAACAAAAGAAAACAGGATAGGATATTATTCTGAAATAAGAAGCCTTGGCATAAGCCTGCATGGTGTATTTGATGAACAGGTTCCCTACAGGTAACACTGAAGACATGCCTAGATTGGTGGGGAGCTCCTGAATATGGAGGTGAGAGAGCTCCAGGAAACCATACAGCACTACTCTGAGAGTATCTTCATCATGATGACAATGGATTGGGAATCAAAAGAGCCTAAAGCTGGCTGTTTAGCTAGGACTGAAGCAGTCACAGGGTCAACCCAGAGCAGCAGTGCAGTCGATATATACTAAATGAATTCATGGCACTGGTTCAGGTCTTACAGAGATAAGTGAAGGATATCACTGAACTTGGGGGTCTGGAAAGAAAGCATGTCATTGCAAAGAAACTGCAGATAATGGAAGCACATTTTTTCTTGACTTTATTATTAGATGTTACACAGGTAATACAGAAACTGACTTTTATCCAGGTTATGAAGTAAGAGCTTTTCATTTTCAAATTATTAATGTTAAGATGCACACCCAGATGAAGTAAGTACAGGTCAGCCTCCTTGGGTTTTGTGGATCCTTTCCAAAAATTATTCTTGACTATTCGCCACTCCCTTTGTGGTTACAGTTCAAATCAGAGACTTGAGAAATGGCAAGTGGCCAGACAGGGTACAAAGCAAATGAACTGAGCTACATGTGACTTTTTTCCAAATCAGGGCATGTATTCAGACATTTAACTCCTTAAAAAAAAAAAATTCTGACATGTAGGCATTCCCATTACTTAGTGAGATTTTAGAAAAGACCTTTTAACATAATGCAAAGTAACTGTTGCATGGTTTTAATGTACTCTGACTTTTCCAGGAATGCACATACTAGGAAAATCAAGGCATAGCTAAGTTTTTTGTTCAAAACTTTATGAAGAGTTGTTCACTATTTCAGAAAACCATACCCAATGACAACATTGTTTGTGATGTTGCCAGTGAAACACACATCTGATGTGCATTTGTTGCTCATGATTCTCCAAACAGGTACAAGCACCTGATGACTTAATTTTATCCCTTAGGATGGTTATACTTAACTTTTTTCATTGAAATACATTTTATTTAAGTGTTCCCCTTTTTTTCTGCTTTGTATTAGTTACAGTACTATATCCATTGTTGAAATATATATATGCATATATTTCATACTAACTGTGAATTTTATTTCAGAATAGCTGGAATTAAGCATTTCTTATAAAAGGGGGCCTTGAATCTAGGAAGGTTGAGAGAACCACAGATCTCACCCAAAGAGATTGCATAACCTGCTCAAACCCAAGAAGCAAGCTGACGACCAAGTTTGGAACTGGACTACCTGTGCACCAAATTCTCCTCCCAGCTTGTGATGACATAAAGGCACAGAGGGAGTAATATTAACCTCACACTTTGGAAGGAGTTGGTGACTATTAGACGCAAGGGACCGGAACTGAAAAGGTCTCTTCCCTGGTCTCTAGCTCCCAGAACAAGGGAGGACATACTTCAGAGAAGTGTTCCTGTTTGTTTGTTTTTTTCACCCAAAAAGCCTCAGATGCTAGTTTTGGCACTGAGCTTATGCAAACCGAGCTATGGCCAATTCAGATATTCTCTCTAAAAGGTACACAGTGAAAGTAGTTATTTGTGAGGCTTATGTTTAAAGCTGGCCATTAAAGTGGAAAAAAGCAGAAAGAACATTACTTGTCTCGAGAAAGCCACATTCCATTATTATTTTGAACTTGAACTTTTTCAACAGTATTTCAAAGTGAGGAAATCAAGGGATAGACAGTCAATTTAAAATCAGTAAATTGTTCCCCTAATTTTAAGCCTTGAGTATAGGTTTTTTTTAGTTAGATGGAGTTCTTAGGAGGTCTGAATTTGTAAACAACTAGGTGGAATAGGTAAAGGGCACGCCCAGGTAGCTTTTGTTTAACACGTACATAAAAACTGTATGGATCATCCCAGGAGATAAACACAAAGTAATTAACATTTATCTCAAAGCTGACTTCTATCCAAATCATTGCTCCACATTTATGAAGCAAGAAAACTCTCAAGTAAGTAGCTTCAATATATGGTACCCGACTTAACCAAACTGGGTCTTCACAAAGTAGGAAAAGAGCAGCAAGCCAAGGAACCCTGTTCTCTTAAATCAGCTCCGTTGGCACTTAGCCTGAAGTCACTGCCACCGCAGGGCTCCCCAACCTGAGATGAGGGCTGCCTTCCAAACAGTAAAAGAAAAGTAAAACACCCAATATTGTTTTCAAATTAAAGCTAATTCCAGCAATTATAATATTTGTGATCTGGCAAACTAGAATGACTCCTCTTGTTTTCTGGACTGAGCATAGTAAAGATTTTCCACTTTAGCTTGTGTAGTTGCTGTAAAAGAGTCTAGTATTTCAGGATGAAAATCCTGAGCCTACGTAAATGGACTTTGCTTCAAATGAATAAGATCCTAAATACCTATGCAATCTCTTTTATCAAATTAATGGAATTAGTATCTATAAAATAAAATAAAATGCAATACATAAGTTACAGATGTGCTAAGCCAAAACATTTAACTTTCTGCATGGAGTGATACACAGAATTGCCTTCTCACATTATCCTAAGTGAGTTGAGGTGAACACAGCAGGAGATGGAGGCACTGGGGAGGCTGGGTTGCTGCAGATGTGCTGTGACAAGAGAACATGCCTGGTGGTTTTAATATCCTAGAAAAAAAGATAAACAGGTCATTATTAGGGTCACTTTTTTGGAATTTCCTGCTGAAGGACCTAAACAAAATCAGGGTGGTTAATCTAGGTTCACATCAATAAAACCAAGATCTCAACTGAAGGCTCCTCCTGAGTCACCCATGGGACCTGCTTGGGTGTCATCAACGAGAGGACCCAGAAATGAAGGGTGGGAGGTAGAGACCAAAGATGCTCCCTGGGAAGCAAAACATTCATTTTGATGCACAATGTCAACTACTAAAAAGAGCACTTTTGAAATGCAGAGAACTTGGCCCATCTAAACCACCTCACTTACTTGGCAATCCACATCTTATTGGAGAAGGGCTTCGACTTCGAGATATCTGGAAAACATAAAAGTGTAATGTCAATTGCACAGTAGATGGAACTCAAAGAATGAATCCTTTTGATACTTTTTTTCCCTAAAAACAGCAAAATGGTTGCTTTGAGGGAACTGTCACTTTTTTCAAACCTAAGTTGAGCACTTAGATTCCTTTTTATACTTCCTGAAGTAAATGGGCACTTAATTTGTTAAATTTACATTGTTAATTAAAAGCTGAGCTTAGTGGCCTAGTTTGCTGTTCCTGTTTTACTGGCTGCTAAAGACTTTGAGATTGGGTGTTCCATGGCTATACTGAATTCAATGCTTTCCAGAAAATAATAATTATTATAATGATAATTAACTAATTAAATGATCAAATACTCTCTGGCAGACCCTTTATATGAATTATGTTACATGTCTGTGAATTATTTTAGGTGTCCAAAACCCTACTCCATTAAAGAGGGTCACTGGGAAGCCAGAAAAGAATCATTTTTCAACTCTCACCTTTGCTTTCACTAAGCAAAAGCCACCCCTTTACCCTCAAACAAGTTACAGCTCAGAAATAACTAACTACAGTGTCACTCTTGCTCTGAACTCTCAAAAACTTTAGATAAATAGACATTAGCAAAGATGAAAGCTGTTGAATACATCAAGACCTCAAATAGCCAAAAACAAAACAAAACAGACTAACCAAAAATATTTACATTTTATTTTGCGGTGTACCCCATCTTGTAAGGAGAGGCTGGTGGAAGGGACAGAAACTGAGCAGCAAGCAGTTTCATCTTAGAGAATGTATTTTATTCTTATCTAAAGTTTAAAGTACATTGTTCTCCCTAAGCACAAAGCGGGAAATAGGAGGTGGTTAAACATGTATAGGAGCTTATTACAGAGGGATGTTGCCCATCAATAAACCTTTCAATGAGAGTCCAGAGGTAAAACCGCCAGGGCTAAAACACAACAGGTGTCTAATCCTGCTGTTTCTTCTGACAAGCCACTTCCTCCTAGAATGAAGACATTGTGATTCTTCCAGTATAAAACTCTCAAGATTTCCTTTTAATTTATCAGTCCACTAAATGCACTATCCTTTTGCTTTTACTTACTCTAAATACTTATTCATGAATATGGATAATTAAGGTATATTCAAATCTCCAAGAGGAAAAGAATAGACACATGCCTTGTCCATTCTCAATGCACTGAAATTCTATCCATTCTAAAAGGCCAGATCAAATACAACTCCTCCGTGCACCCCTTCCTCACTACCACATCTAGAAGGAATCTCTAACCTCCTCTGACTGCCCTACTCCTTTGTGGCTCTCTTATGGGCTGTATCATATACTACATTCAGTTACTTTGTTTAAATCATATTGCCCTTCCTATATTGAAGAAGAGACTATCTTTTCATCATTTCTGTGTCCGTCTCCAAATCTAGCATTCGTCAGACACAGAGGCATGTTTGATTAAGGAGCACGCTGAAGGAACAAGATGCTAGCTAAACTCAAACAAACATGAGTCTTACTAACTGTGGGGGTTTTGGTTTGGTTTGGTTTGGTTTTGCTGAAAGGGTTTTAGAAGATTAAGGCTAGAGACACATGGCTAGAAAAAATTTCAGATAAGTGGAACCCTGCCAGGTTCTCCTTCACCACTCTCTCTAAAACAAGGTGGAACAAATATTTTAAGAAATTTTACTTGAAGGAACAGCAAATTGTTAGCCTATCTGCTGTCCACATGTCTCGGTCCAGCCCTGTATTCAAAAGGCATTGACTAAATATTATTTGTTGAGTAAATGAATAGTGGTGAATCATAATGATGCTTTTAGTTTCCAGAGATGGTTTTGCTGTGACTTTTTTCTTTGATCAAAGTATTGATAATGATCCCAAGAACTAATACACAAAGACTAATTTTATTCTTCCTACTTTGAAGTTTGGAGGAAATTAATACCTGCAATTCCCTTTATACAACAGTGAAACCCAGACCAGTTGAGCAATTTCTCCAAACTCATACAGTAAATTCTAGAAGAACCAGGAGTTTGTGCCCAGGTCAGTTGACTAAGGTGTCCTGTTGTCTGTACAGACAACTAACTGATATCTAATAGCCTATTTCACTCACAGATAAAAATAAAACTATGAAATAAGTAAAGTCTATTACTCTTTCAATTAATTTTAGAACACTCCCTCTACTTCCTTCTTTCTAGAACGATAAATTCCTTAGTCTAAGGTAGGATAAAAATCAGTTTGGGGTTATTTCAACAGATTCCTTCCCTACCTATAGACTTATAATCACCTCTTTTATAGATGATTGCTGAAAAAAAAAGTGTCAACCATAGGATGATTTTGTGTAAAAATTATTAAACAAATACATACCGTGCTTAAACCAATATGGGTGCGGGGGCAAATGGGACTTAAACTCCTGCTTCGGCACCGACGTATGGATCGCACAGAATTCCACTAAAATAGAGAAAAAAAGTCGGTAGTGTGTGAAAGCCCACGTGCCTTAAAACAATGTGCATGCTACATAGAACAAGCGGTTTTCCAGATATGATGACACTTGTTCATTACTGGCCATCAGCGTAAGGGACACTTTTCATTTCCTAGAGCTGCTCAGCACGTGACAGGAGCATTCAGGCAATTCGCAAATAAAACCCCACTACAATGAACTTTGGGAGATTTGAATTCTTGGGGCCATAGAATTTGATGCCTAAGCTGTTAGGAATCCCATTCAAGGTTGCAAGTGCTGAGTAACGTAAGCTTCACGTGTGTGGGCAGGGATTTGGCTCTCTTTTATTCAGATGAATTCCTACCACCTAAACACAGGGCTTGGGCCATAAATAACTACTGAATCAATAAATAGCATGGAATGAAATGAATTAATGAATAAGTCTGTGAGTGAATCACCACTGCTACCCAGATACTCTCTAAATTAATGAATAAGAAAAAAACTATATTCACTAAAATGAGATTTTACTAGTGAAATCGTTCTTATGTATTTCCTTTTATTCAACCCTTTCCTTTTTCCAAGTTCTTCCTTTTAAAGTACTCTCATTTTGTTTTTGGAGTTTAAGCTTTGGTAAGTGTTGTTGATATAATTGAAGGGAGAGAAGCAGGAAGTTAGAAGGTGACTACTATTTGGCATAGAGCACACAAACAGCAGCTCTTCCTCCCTTCCTTCCAAATTGTACTGCAAACAGTCTACAACAAGGGTTCCTTAACAGAGGGTGGTGGTGTAGGGGCCAGAAGCATGTTTTATGAGCTTATTCACTGTAGGGCATATGTGACTGTCAGATCAATACATCCCAGTTTCTATGGGCTCAGCTTTCATAGCACAAAATATTTTATAGAGATACTATTCACTATAGTGGGGTGTTTAAGCTACAAAAAAAGCCCTTTCCCTCAGTTCTTTTAAAAAACACTACTCCCCTCCTCCTCCACTGTATGTGTGAAAAGCTGCTGTAAAGCACTTCCTCATTCTCAGCTCAAAGAGAACAGGAACTGAAACCACCCAGGCGGTGGCTTTACCCTGCCCTGCACAGCTTCATTTCAGAATTCACTTTACTCTTTCTAGGAAGGGTAGGAGAAAACTCCAGAATGTGAACTAAACAGAATATCGAAGCACCAGTGACCACCCACTCCCCACCACAACACACACACTCACATACTTGCATACCTCAGACTCCATTTGGAAGGCTGCTCATTTACCATATTCAAAACATTCTTAAATGTCCTAAATACAACTGCTGTATTTAGGAAGCAACCCTTCCAAAACAGATTGGCTCCTCTGTCCCATCTGTGCCCTCTTTTTCTCCATCCCTCCCCTCCCTATGCATCTTACCCAGGAGAGAAAAATAAGGTATATTCTCATTTTCCAAAATGGAGAATTGTCAGTAAAAATTTGGCCAACTCTTTTCTGAAAGTTAATTGATCAAATTTAAATGCTTAGAGTTACAGAGAGCTTCCAATAAGGTGAGCTCAAAAGGCTTTGCCCTTATAACAGCATAATACTTCTAAGATAGAGGAGGCAAATATGACTAGTCCCATCTTGCAAATAAAGTAACAGGCAAAGAAATTACTGCCCGAAAACTATGAAGAATCATGGAAGAATCAAAGAAAAGACTTTGTTCTTTCCCAGTCTCTTTCCTCTCCTTTGTATGAAATCTTATCAAGCAACTGTTTATGAATTTCTTCTATAGAATCTTAGAATCTCTGGGTTTATAAATGTTCTCAAACTTGTGAATCAAACACTTGGGATGAATTGTCACTATACAAGACCACCATACAAAAGCCCCTCTCTTGGTGACAGCTTCTCCCTTCATAATGACATTGTCATTCTCCATGAGAGCAGGCCACACGTGGTAGAGGACCAAGGGAGCAGTGAAATCAGAGTCGTAGCTGCGACGGTACCTATTTTAAACAAACAAAAGAACAAGAAAGAGAAGTTAAGCAATTATGTAGCATAACTGTGTTGGGGGCAGGGGAACAGGTAAATTTTCATTTTTTATTATGCCCAGGCCCAGATAAGTATGGATCTTGATTCTGTTATGAAAGAGACAACTGTAGGCTCTTGGAATAGGAACTCGTGGTAATAAAGACCCAGAATGGATTTAGGAAGAACAAGTCATATCACATTAAATTTGTTCCTTCTCTTCTCAAGGATTCAAGAGTTGCAATTTGGGAAATGCTAGAGAATAGACTATCTGAAATCCCATAGGCTTCCTACAAGATTTCTCATGCTATCTTTGTGGACAAAATAAGAGAAATATAGGTAGATGATTAACTTAAGTAGATGGATTAGAAGCTGGGTCAATGATGGTGTCCAAAGTGGGATAACTAATGGGTTGATGAGAACTTGAATGAAGGTTCAGAGGGTTCTCTCTCAATCTTGTGATGAGTCAACATGAAATATATAAAAAAAGCTCAAAGGTGAAGGGTAGCTAAGAAAAAAAAAACAGTTAACAATATCAAAAAATAACTCAACAGGCTAGAATAGGCTGAATACAGTAAGACACAATGTAATACAGATACATATAGGGTCCTGCCATTAAGTCTAAAAAGCATCTAATTACACAGAGGTGATAAATGGCTTAATCACAACACAAGTAAAAATAACAGGTTTTAGTTAACTCAAAATGAGTCAACAGTGTTATACAGCTGAAAAAACAGAAAAGAGACAACTACTACAAATTGGCTGAGGTAACAGATAGAAAGTAAGAATGGTAAGGGTGATTGCCTCTCTAGGGTAGGCAGCCCAAAGCAAGGGACTACATCAGTATGGCCTATTTCTTAAAAAGGAATACTCCAACAAGAATGGGGCACAGGCCAAAGTAACTGACCTATTTGTCAAGAAGTCCTGAACCCTCTTTATATGGAAAAAACCTAAAGCCATGAATCCAGAAGAAAGAAGATTTGAGTAATTGTTTTCAAATATGTGGAAAGCTGCTGGAGGATTTTTTTTTTTTTAAGGATTAAACTCTTTTCTAAAAAGGTCCTGCAAATAGAATCAAATATCCAATCATTATGAGGACTCTAGCTCCAGCTTCATAGCCTTCCAGGCACACAGGCCACAGAGCAACCCAAGAGGCAACACAGTCCCTCTAGTTAAAGGCGTGAAAGCAGAAGATCCACCAGAGGTCTGTGGAACATGCAGATTTCATAGTCTAAAATGGGTGGACATTTCTGAGTGGTACTATGCATCCTGTGAAGGAGAAGGGAATAAAGGCGGTATGTTCTGTAAGGGATTCAAAAACATGAACTGCTATGTAATGTTGTCATATCCAGCTCTTCCATGAGTGGACACAGGCTGGAAGCAGTGATCTGAAAGAATCCAGAAATATGCAATGGCAAGAAAATCTGCCATGCTCTAAGGCAGCTGGAAATGCCATCATGGTGATTTGCATAAGCAAAAGAAAGATAAATGGTCTCCATCATCAACAGCTTTGCAAGATATTGGAATGCCACCCACTCATAACTCTACAGCCTGAACAAAGACCCAGATGGTAACATTTCCTGAGTGCCCACTATATGCCAAGCAGTGTCCTAAGTACTTCAGTTGAATGATCTCAACGAACCTTCCATAGCCCTAGGAAGGAGGTACAATTATTTTCCCCATTTGACAGAGAAGAAACTAAAGAGCAGAAAAATCAAGTAACATGCCCAAGGTTATGCAGCTAACTGGTGGTAGAGCTGGGATTTGAACCCAGGCAGCTGATGCCAGAGCCTGTGTTCTTTACCATTAGTTTGGCCACCTCCCAGATAATCTTCAGCTATATCATAATATCTCATAAAATTTTAGTAAAATTTTTTCAATTAATTAAAAATCTTCTAATTTACAAAGGAAATATTTACCCTGTAAAAGTTGGTAGAAATCTAATGGTCCTAGATAAGAGAGTATAAATCATTCTCAAATGTTAGTGTGCATAAGGAACCTCTGAGTATTTATTCAATTGCAGGTTCCTGAGCCTTGCCCCAGACATACTGCATAAAATATCAGGGTGTATGATCCAGGAATCTGCATTTTTAACAAATATCTTGAGTAATTCTGAGGCAAGTGATCCACATGCCAGACTTTGAGAAATGTGGCCTGAATAGTGCAATAAAAAACAGAAAGTAATACCCATTTGTATTTATAATGCACCTTTCTTTTAAAATGCTCCAGACAGGCCCCACATACTCACTAGTTCTCCTCGAGACCAAGAGGTTCAATGGAAATCACAACATCACTGCTGAGTCACATTTGGCTGAAAAGAAAAATGACCCAAGGAGAGGGCTCTGACCTGTAGTACAGAGAAATATACACCAGGGCCTGGAAATCATGGTGTATTTGTTGATATCCCCACCCAGAGTTCTTTTCCCTAAATTGTTCCCAGGGGATAGAGAAAAGATTCTTTATTTATAAAGAATTCCTCAGCTTCTGCTTCCTATGTCTCTTACTTGCAATCACTAAAAATTTCTCCATCGGCCCCAAATGCAATATCTAGTGGTGGCTCTAAAGTCTGCATTGCAAAGGCAATACAACATATCTCATGGATGAAGTCACTGAGGAGGCAAAAGTCAACTTCAGGAGGGAATGAAATCTTGGGGTTGATATTCATGGCTCGTATCACATCCTGAAAAACAAAAAGAGGGCATCACCTTGTTACTAAGCTGTGTGAGAAACTCTGACATCCAGAGGGCGTTATAACTGATGGGAGGGAGGAAAAGAGCATGTGAGTGAGAACAAATCAAACTAGGAAAGCCGCACATCTGCTCAAAAGAGAGAGACATATTAATAGGGAAAGAGGAAAGATGACACAGAGGACAGATGAAATACTAAAGGCCCAGAGAGTCTCCCCAAAAACTAAAAAAACAAGAACAAAAACAAAAAAACCACATTTAGTGGCTTTTATTATTTCCTTACTTTTCTATGTATATAATGTGTCAACACAGAACTCTGACTTGTTCATAATCTATAATAACAATTATAATCATTATTATTATAACTATCAATTAGCTATGTTAAACACAATCTATAATAATAACAAATACAATTTGCCTTTATTGAGTGCTGCAAGGGCCAAGTCTTGTACTAAGCAAAATACTGGCTTCCTTTCATTTAATCCTCTTAAGAACTCTATGGGTCATGACCACAGTTGCTCCCATTTAAGATTAGAAAACTAAAGCACAAAGAGGCTGAGTAAATGTGCAAGGTCACACAGTTAGCAAGTGGCATTCTGTTTTCCAATCTTAAGACTACCATCAAAAGAATAGAACTATAAAGGTCAGAATATTTTTCCCCATAATATGTCTAAGAAACAGCCAATAATGATTGATTCTATGAAGTAAACTGGAAATAAATGTTACTCATTACATAGAAGCAATACTAAGCATACGATGGATTTCTGAGTTATTAGTATTCAGTATTACATCAGCAGCAGCGACCCAGTCAGAGACCCAACACTTACATTAACACTGCTCTGGGAATCGTAGAGATCAAGATGGCAAATGATATAATCGGAGACTGTGTCCTCAAAGTCATTCAACCCTGCATAAGATGGTGTCAATGATTTCCTCACACGAATCTTGAAATGTCTGAATGCCATTTTAGCTACATGGAATGCCTCCTGCACATAAAAATGCAGCAAATTTATTAGGTGGAAAGTGGGAATGAGGGTGTAAAGAGATCCAAAGCAAGGACTAAAGAATCCTCATCAAAAATTCAACATCTTACAGTTTTCTGATAACTAAGCACAGTTGGTCAAAACTAGTTTTAATCTGGAAGAAAATATGTATCTCAATTTTCAAAGGTACATAAGTACATATATGACTTTGCAAGTTGACTGTCTTCAAGACAGCCAGCCACTGTCCTGGTAATTCTGAGTGCAGGAAGCAGGACCATGCAGAGGTTCAAGGAAATAAAGCATGTGAGGTCACATGGATACTTAAAAAGTGCTAGTTGATGCTATGATACCACAAAAATAACATATTATTGGTCAAGATTAAATTATCAGTCTAGTGTTTATGGTCTACATAGACATACATCAAGTGTCTGGCATGTTTTCTGGCCCATTTAATTCAACAAATATTTATTAAATGCCTGATACGGAGTAGGCAGTGGGAAAACTCAGTTATGCATGAAAGACATGGCCTCTCTCCCCTATAGAACTTTAGCAAACTCAGTGATTCTTAATTATACAAACCATGGGTTGGGAAACCTTTTTCTGTAAAGAGCCAGAAAGTAATAGTTCAGGCTTTGCCTAATATACATAAGTCTATTTTTTTTTACAACCATTTAAAGATGTAAAACTACAGTGACTGTAATGGGGTATGTGGTGGGGACTTGATAATAGGGGGAGTCTAGTAACCATAATATTGCTCAAGTAATTGTACATTAACGACACCAAAATAAAAAAATAAAAATAAAGTAAAACCATTTTTGCATTCTTAACTCTCAGGTGGTATTTTTCTTAGAAATACAGGTCAGGGCCAGGTATGGCCCATAGGTCAGTTTTCTGACCCATTATATATATGAATAAATACAGGATAAAGTTCAAAAGATTCTGATAATTCTTCTCTCCTACCCAATGCTTTGTTTTGCTTTTTAATATTTAACTGTTTTCATAATGGATTCTTAGTATCTCAGTATGATACGCAGAGAATAAATTCATCTGCTTTGAGAATTAAGGATTACATATGCATACTTTTAATGTACCATACTCAAGCAGCTGATAAGATAGCAGTTTTAGCAACTACTCTTCGTATGCAGAAAAGTTAACATAATCATAGCCTTCCAATTTGTCTAAAACTGAAAGGAAATCAGTCAAATGATAGCCATTAGCAATAATATATCCATTGGTGTACACATGCCCATTTTAGAAGATTCGGTGCAAATCCACTTAGTATACACCCATTTGAGATAGTAATGCATTTATGGATACGTGTTCAACAAATGTCTGATCAAATAAATATTAATATATATTAATCGTTACTGGTTGTGAAAAATTATTCATCCCAAATATTCGTTAATGATAGGAAGAAAGGGAGGGACGGAGGGAGGGTAACGAGGACGTTAGGAAACTGCGCTCCCCTCCAGTGAGCTCAGTACCCAGCGGTCTCAGCGGTACTGCAGAGGCCGCCCAGTGCCGTCCGCCGCCGGCCCGCGGGCCCGTGGTGCGCAGGCGCACAGCTGTCACGTACCACTGTGGCGACGTAGATGATCCGCTGCACTGTTTCGGCCTTGTCGATGCAACGCCGCAGCACGCACTGCGCATCCAGGCGGGTCTGGGAATAGGCGTCGCTGAACCGGGATAGCAGCGCAGCCTTGCGCGCCGCATTGGAGAGTTTGGCGCCGTTCGGGGACGGGCTTCGGATCTTCACCACTGCGGTGCCGGGGCTGAGTGACCGGCTGCGGCTGCGACGGGCCGGGCTGCGACAGGCGGGGCTCGGAGACCGGCTCCTGGCGGACCTGGTGGTAAAACAAGAATCAGCCCGGACGGGCTCTGACTCCTAGCCAGGAGCCAGGGGCCTCTGCAAGCAAGGAAAGCAGCTGCCTCCAGAACTTCTCCGCGAGGCCGGTAAAAGGCCCTGCCTCCACTAGGGCTCAAATAAGACTGTGACCGAGAAACAGTACTCTGTACTTGCAGGGCGAATTAGCACCCCCATTGGTCCTTTCAGCAGCCCATTGACTGGCCGTTTTACAGAACTTGAGGCTTGGAAAAGCTGATAGGGCCATTCTAGAGTCACCCATCTAGCAGGAGCCAGAGTTAAAGAAATCAGATTTTCAGGGTTTCTTGCCCCAACCTTGGGTACTAACGTATCACATGAACTTTATGGCATAAAATGGATGAACACTGAACAATGAGAAAAGATCTGTGTTCTCTTGTTCAATGTCATTGAGACTACTTGCAATCACTTCCTCTCTCCAAAGCCTCAGTATTCACCTATATCATTTTTGCTCTATTGGGGAGGGGGTTTGGGGGTGGGAGTGTCCAAGCGAGCTAATACATATGGAAGTCCTGGAGAATTGGAAAGCATAGTTATCAGTGAAATGCCTATTGCTACCAATACAAAGTCACTTATCAGACTAGCTAGCACAAACGAAATGGGTTTTGTAGAAGAAACTGTGGGGCAAATGGTAGTGCATAGCGGACTTGTTGAAGGTAGGGGGTGGGGGAGAGTGAAAGCCCTCATTTACAGTGTTTACCAGTTTCCAGGGTGCAACAAATAGCCCTGCCAGGCCAATCTCAAGCTATTCCTGTGACATCACTGAACTCCAACTTAGGCAGAAATGCACAGAATGGTTCTTGGGAGCCAGAGGTATAAGCTGGCACCGGTGCAACATCGGCAGAATGATTCTAAAAATGAAAGACTAAGGTGACATTTGGGGGAATGAGGACCGGGTGTGGGGTGGCTTTAGTAGCCTGAGTCAGGTCATGATGTGGGACTGGAACAAGTGGGAGAAGGAGGTTAGAACATGGAAAATGCAGACTCAAGGAGAAACATCCTACTTTGTCCTCAGCATTGTCTGTGTGACCTGCCTTAACGTTCTGCCCATTAGTAGAAAGGGATTTTTCACAGGAACACTCAGCTACACACTCCATCACGCAGAGATATACAAAGGCAATACCCTAGAGTAAATGACAGTTGGTCATCCCTGGAGAGAGGACTCCAAGGACTCAGGAAACAGGGCTCTCATATTATGGAACATTCTTTAAACCTGCGTACCCCCACTTGCCCCTCAAATCTGGGTTCAAGCCAAAGAAGTTTCATTTCACATCTCTCTCAGTATCGTTCCTTAAGCTTCAATGTCAGCCCAAAGCCTGGCAATCCAGAAGCTGTTTTCTCTCTCTGGAAGGGTGCAGTTAGAGGAATCAATCCTTTTACAATTCAAAGCTTCCCATATTGCAGGGCTTTAGATTCAGGATGTCATTTTTCTTCCTTTCCTAAGCCAGGCTTTGATCACTAACAAAAGGAATTTAAATGAAAAAATCTGTGTAAATTTGTCAGACCTTCCTTGGAGTACAGATTTTTCCGCAGACAGAACAGCTATCTCGTCCTTCAGAGTTCGGAGCTGTTTCTCGTAATCGGCTATCACGTCCGCGCTGCGCTGGTCTGCGCCCCGCTTGTCGGCGCTGTTCTCATCCAGGCCCCGCGGCTCCGCTTTCCTCTGCTCTGAGCTCCTAGGCTCCCAACCCCGCTTCTCTGAGCTCCTGTGCTCTGAGCTTCTTTGCTCTGAGTTTCTGTGGCGGGATTCCTCTTGGGCTTGAAGAGATTTAAGCCTGAACAGAAAAAAAAATTTTTGTTTTTTAAGAAGAAAGAAAAGAGAGGGAAGGAGGTGTGGTGAAAAGTAATAGGCAACAATTGGCATACTTAACAGAGGGTACTCAGGATGCCATTATTACAATGGAAAACTGATGGAAATACACAGAAACAAACACAAATTGGCAAAGAGCAGAATTGCCAGGATCAGGATGCCATGCCATGTCTGCAGCTGGAAAAAGCCTCCTGAAGAAAGGATACAGTGCAGATCCTCTAATGACAACGGAGTGAGCCTATAGATATACTGACCTATATTGGGCTGGTCTCCACCGGGTAAAACTACAAGCGTTTGGCCTCCAAAACCTAGTCCAGAAGCTGGTCAAAGTTATAATCTCCTATCCTTATTAGTTCTTTGACTCTCTGAATGGGTAGAATATGGAGGAAAACTAGAAATTAAATAACATCCACAATACTATGTGGAAGTGTGGATCCATAAAAGTAACATATTACAATAAATAAACAAAGCTCCAGAAATAAAATTGGCATCCGCATAAAGATACAAGAGGCATGGCCATCATAAAACAAGAGCAAAAACCATGAGAAGAGAATGTACTGTGATGAGGTCAGTGGCGTAAGATAAAATGGTAAGGGGTAAGATTAGGGATGTGGAAGACCTAAAAATGCAAAAGCAGAATTAAAAGCTACACTAGAAATAGTAAAGAACAGAATCTGTGCCATAGAAAATCACTGAGTAATACTATCAAAGAATTTGAGAAGATATATCAAATAGGAAGCACATGATTAAAATGATGCTGAAGGGGAGACAGAAAGTGGAAAATAGAACAGTGCTCCAAGCTAAAATGTATGGGTGCTCCTAAAGAAATCAAAACAATTGGAACATGTGTGAAGGCAACAGAAAGATATTCATAAATAGATAGATGTATTATAATATAACTCCCCCTTGCTCTTTTTTGAGGGGAGGGAATTAAAACAGATCAAGGAAGGTATAACCTTAAAGTATCAGTGTTTACTTTCCCCTTCTAGAAATTTACATTTAGAAAATAATCTGAAATTTAAACTAAGATTTGCCATAAAATATTACCACAGTGTTACTTCCAGTGTTGAAAATTAGTATCAAAGTAAATATTCACTAGTAGGGAAAAATCCACATGATGGGACTGATGCATCTATATGGAACTAAGTTCTGCAGTATTTTTTTCTTAGAAATAGAAAAAAAATGTGAAGTCAAAAGACGGGGTCCAACATTGTGTGCTTATATATTATCTTGCAGTCTTAACTCTATTTTTAATGTATGAATTGGAAGAAATATCAAATGAGAACAGTAACTTGTTCTGGAATTATGAGAGTTTCTAGGGTCCTTTATACTCTGTTGTACTTTGAAAATGTCCTAAAACATAGATAATGTTTTTATAGTAAGAAAAACATATAAAACATTAATAAAAATATTGCTGCTCTTTGATTGTGAGCAGATTTTTCATATTGTAATGGAACACTGAAAAAGCTAAATTCAAAGATTAATCAGAGGCGGCAATAATCCTGTCATTTTTTTCCCTACTGCTTTCTTAGCTTATTTATTTCCTTCTCTGCAGCCAAAAGGGATATGGACGATCTGTTCTTGGTTTCTTCAAGAGTCTTTGCAGGTCCAGCCAGACTGTAAAAAAAATCAGTAACTAAAGACAGATTTTCCAAAACTGGCAGACTTTCTAAATGAAGGCATAGGTTCTCTCAGGAACTTTTGGCATATGATATAAATTCAACCTAAGATCAAATTATAAGACATCTGCATTTAATCAAATGATACTGCAAATATTATGGTGCACTTGGAGGCAAAAACATGCTGCCATGCTTTCTCAATGTCAAGCACAAAGAAATTACAGAACTATTACCCCCAAAAGACTACATAATAATTATCAATATTAGCACATAAAGGATAAGGTAACTTGTGCAGTTCCTCCTTATCACCCTCCTAATTAGTCTACTCTAAATACATTCATTCCCCAGGTTGCCTCTCTCTATAAAATCTCCATGTTCTGCAATACACTGGTACTCATTCTCATTACTTGGTACTGTACAGCTACATATGACTTAATTTTCCCAGACTTCCTAACTATGAAAAAAATTACTTGCCCATCTATGAAGAAAGCACTCCACAATTGTACCTGACTACCAAGTATTTTGTGTCTCCTGCCCCTGACTTCCACCACTTATTGAGCACAATTTTCTTGAGTTTTCAGTATAGCTCAGTCATTGTTAACTTCAAAGTCTCTTCATTGTGGGAAAATTATAATAAATTATACTACTTGTTTAGGTCTATTTAAATTTAAAAAGAACTCGGAGTGTGCTGGATAACATTGGATGAAGACAAATGGTGCTCAATTAAGTTACGTTAGCACAGTAAGAGATCATGAGTGGGCAAAGGTTTCTTGACTTCTCTGATCTGACTTCCTTGGAACATCCAGGCTTTTTCATCACACTAGTCCTCAGGCTGAGAGTACAACTGCTATCTAAACTCACACCAGGCCTCTTCCTTCCCTCTAGACGGGAGAAGGGAAATTCAACACTGGGATCCTCCCCTAAACAGTGAAACAGACTGAGAAATAACAGGCTTGCAGGATCCCTCTCAAGTCCCCACAGATCCCAGCCACTCAGACAGACAACACACAAGGTGATGTGAGCTCCCCAGAACACCATCCCTTCACTCCTCCTCTAATGAGCCCCCATTCTTCCTACAAGTGCCACTCAAAATGCCAACCCCAACTCTCTCAAGCGAACTTTGCCTCCCCTTTTCCTGAGCTCCTCCAACACTTGGTTCCACATTTATAATTTATAAATTATAATTTATAATTGTAAACATAGTGTGAACTACTTTGCTTTATTCATCTCTCTATTCCCAGCACCTAAAACAGTGCCTATCACATAGTAGATTTTGTTAACAGAATAATGAATGAACCAATGAAATGTCTGAAGTCTAAAACAAAGCCAAAGTGGCAACTTCACAATAAGGCTACTAGAAGTTGAAAGGAAACTGCTATGATTTAATTCAAATGTGAATATGCTATAGGTTTTTAAAACCATACATGGGAAAATGAATGTTTTATCAAGAGAAAACTGTAGAAAATTTAAAGAAAATAGACGAAGAAAGGAAGGAGAGTATGAAGAGGAATAAAGCAGTTTTTTTCCCTCTCAAGACATGGCATACATGTGTGAGCACATACATGCGCATGCTAATTAGGTGTCTTGGGTGACATACAGAGAGAAGAAAGGCATGTACATGTGCCGGGCATTGTTTTACACAGGTTAACATTTTAGTTATTTATTTTTGTTACAGATTTATTCATTCATTGAACAAATTATAGTAAATATACTATATACCAGGCATTATGCTGGGTGCTGGAGATACAACAGTGTCAAAATAGCAATACAAGACAGTAACACTTCGGAGCTTCCAGTCTAGTGGATCATAAATATGCAAACAAAGAGTTTTAAGTTCTTAATTGTGGTAGGTGTTATTCTTAGATCACTGCAAAAGAGAATTACAGGAGGGGAGAGGAAAGGCCTTTCAATGTATAGTGATTATAGACAGACTCTGAGAAAGTCACATTTAAGCTGAGACCTGAAGGGTAAGAAAGAGCCAGGCACGCAAAGAGCCTGGGATGAGATGAGGGTAGAGCCAGACCACACAGGGCTGTGAGAGTCCTGGGAAGGAGCTTAGAATTTCTTTCCAAGTATAAAAGGAGGCTTCCAACAGCTTTTAAGCCTCAGGGTGGGGGCAGTGAATTTATATGTTTGCTATATAGAAAATGGATTGTAGTTGAGCAAGAATGAAAGCAGGGAAGCGAGTTGGAAGGCAACTGGCTGAGGCAATAGTTACCAGTCTTGAATTATGGCAATGGTAATAGAATAGAAAGAAAGGGACAAGGGTGGGAGATATTAAGGTGGCAGATTCAACTGGATATTCTAATAGATTGGATATAGGAAATGAGCACAAGTGAGATACACAACCAGAAGCCAAGCATATACTCTAGAGGTCTTCTCTCATCTGGGGTTCACCAGACCTGGGCAGACCTGTCCCCACTAGGTACTGAATTGGGATTTTGTACCTTTGGAACTGAGTCACAACCAAATGGGCCTCCATAAGGCTAGAAATGAGGAATCTCCTTGGTGGGCCACTCATTCCACAAGGTAGCACCTTGGCTTTAAAAATAGGTAGGCAGAGTAAGAGAGGAAGGAAAAAGCTGGCTACCATAGACTGTGGGGAATAGATACCATCATTTGTGATGCCTTAAGAATAAGAACCACAGGGGATTAAAAACAAAACAAAATACAAAACTAGGAAATCCAAGGTCAAGCTGAACCACCTTTCTGTATGCAAGTTTCAAATTCAGGGGAAGGAGAGAGTAGGGAGTGGATATAGATAGAATGTACACACAAATGAGAAAGTAACAGGGCATAAAGTATATGAAGGATACATGGATGTAGTCATTCTCGCAAAGTTTCTGCATTTGAAACTATTTTCAAACAAAACATTTTTAAAAAAGGCATGCAGTCATGGTTTCTTGGTCCATGGTGCCACTTTTGGGTAATTACAGAGCTGTAGTGACTGGAAAGAAAAGTATAAATCCCTACTGGAGCTGATAGAAGTCAAGAATCAACAAAATCTCAAAGTCCTGCCTTACAGGTAGAGGTAAGTGGAGGTCAGCAGCAGTTGCCAGCGAATGCCCCTAACTACACAAGCCACAAATCAGCACCCATCAGCCCAATATTCTAGTATCTGGAAGGAACAAGAACCCAGAGAGCAGTGCCAGACCAAAAGCTCCTTTCCTCTAGCCCCAGAGGAGCATGTATGCATCCCTCTACCCCTAGATGTCAGTCTAAGGAAGGAGGGCGGCAAAGGAGACCCTGAAGAGGGCAAAAACAGCCCCCAACATAAATCTGACCTTGGAATTAACTGCATATCTACAAAAAAAAATGGAGTACAGTAAACCAGGAAAGTGGACAATTTAAGGATCCTTCTCACCCCACTCTAAATCAGGAGATATCAATTGAAATAAGTTGTAGAAAATCAAAGGAACTGTACTTGTTGCACATTATATTTGTAAATTTGGACTGCTGCAGCTATAAAACTGCTCATGGAGGATGATTCCAATTAGAAAAATGAATGAGGGTGTGCAGAGGCAATCATGTGTGTGTGTGTGCAAGCCCACACAAAGAAAAATGTCTGGAATAAAATAGACCAAAATGTTAACAGGATGAGAGAACAGGTGACTGTCATCTTTATACTTGTATTTGTTATATGCATTTTGACAAGGACATTTGTATTACTTTTACAATCAGGCAAAACTGAATTAGTAGAGATGTTTTTCTTGGAAGAAAACCTTATGAGAAAATGAGACAGCATGCCACACCATATTGCATCACAAGCTTTAACTAGTTAACACAGGAATCCCTTGCTGTTCCATACATGTCAGCAGTGAAGCAATGTGGTGGATGGAGAAACACCTTATTGATGGATTTGTTGTTTTTTTTGCTAGGTATGTTGAAGGCAGTGCTCTACACATTTGTTTATCTTTCTCAAGTACAAATGCAAAGTTTGGAATTTCCTTTGCAGTTAGGAATTCAAATGAGCATGCTATTCTGGCTTTGCACAGAGCATACATCTGACATCTGTTGCTGCCTGGCATTGCTTAGCATTTTAAAAATACATTTTATATCTAGTAGTTACCCCAAAATCTTGAATTGTTCATTCTTTGGAGAGTCTGACTCTCTCAGTCAGGTATATTTACTTCCCTAAATGAGCACAACTGACATAGATGCAGCCTGCTACACCCTTTTCTTCTTTCTCCTAATTTTTCTCTTTAGTTGATCTTTTGCCATCTTTAACCCTTCTTCTTCTGCATCTTATTTTCCTCCAAAAAGTAATATTTTCATGAAATGATCACCCTATTTAGAAATGTGAGCTGATAGTGGGCTTACGGAGAAGAATAGAGCCCAGGGGATCAGGTCTTAAGGACCATAATATAATAAATATAAATAATATAAATTATTTTATATGCAATATGTATCTATATTTTATATGCAATCATTTATATATAATAATTTATATATGGTATGATATATGACATAATGAATAAATATAATATAATATAAATAATATAATATAATTAATATAATATAACATAACATAATATAATATAATATAATATAATATATCCTGTCTCCAAATTTAAAGGCATTGACTCCCAACTCACACACATACCCTCTAACTGTTGTCAAATGTTTACATTTTACATGAGTCACTATTTTCCTTCCAAACTTAAAAATTAAATTAAGAATTAAGAGCAAACAATTATTTTTGAGAAAAGATAACTTTCATTCCTCTTACTCGTCTTGAAACTGGTTCAGTTGATTTCGAGTTGAGTTCAAGTCTGAGTCCACTTGATGCATGTCCCAATTCCGAATACCAGACTCTTTCTGTTTCTCCTTATCAAATGTGTCCTGGCATAATACACAAATACAAAAATAGTCTGAGTATGTGAAACAACATGGGTGGTTTGCAAAAACATTATGTTGAGCAAAAGAAGTCAGCACAAAAGAATACATAATGTATGATCCCATTTATAGGAAGTTTTAGTGCAGACAAAATTAATTTGGAATGATAAAAATCAGAAGAGGATTTGCCCTGGAGGTGGAAGGAGGTAACTGGGAAGTAGCCCAGGGGGATGCTCTTGGGTAATGGGAAGGTTTTATATCTTAATAGAGTGTGAGTTACATAGATATGTACATTTGCCAAAATTCACCAACCTATGGATTTCACTGTAGGGATATTACACCTTAATTTCTAAAAAAAAAAAGAGGCATTGAAATATCATCCTATATCTCTATACTAAGAATCTAACACCCACAAGGGATAAAAAAATCCAAGAAATGTATGAAAATCTCCAGGAAAAGATTTGTTTAATGACACCTGACTTTTGTGGGATACTCACCATACATCTGTTGTTTCTGCAAACTTATCACATTTAATTCTCTAAGTAACCCTATTAGGTCAGCAAAAGCCTTTTCCCCATTCAGCAAATGAGGAAACTGGACCATAAAAGGTTAGACAATCTACCCAGGACCATGAAAGAGGAACTAGAATTTTGTCCAGTGAACTCCAAGCAGGAATCCTTCATCCACCTCCCTAAGGCCCTAATACTTAAAACAAACAGCCTGCTCTAAATGTTTTAAGTTTAGAAGGGAGTTGATGATGAAAATCCATATAAACATTTAAAATCAGGGTTACTAGTGATTCTATAGCATCTTACTATGCTGATGGACAGTGACTATAATTAGGTATGTGGTGGGGACTTGATAATAGGGGGAGTCCACTAACCATAATATTGCTCATGTAATTGTACATTAATAATAGCAAAATAAAAAAAATTTTTTTAAGACCAAAACAAAAAAATATCAGGGTTGCTAACAGTTTGCTTACCCAGACATAATGATGCCAATGCCTTAAGCAGGGTCTATGCTCTTTCCAGTCTGGTCTTCAACTGTTCAAAAACTGACACTGTCCCATGGAAACCATCCACCAACCACAAATTATGACACTCTTTGTCAGTCTACTGAAGTAAAGTTTTCTTCTCTTGAAATTTCCAATGCCCCATCTAATGATCCCTTTCTTTTTTGAGCCCCCATGGTACCCTTAATGTCTTGGTGACTAATTTGTCATTTAAAAGTGATTATTTAATGCCTAGTGTAAGTCAAGCAATGTCCCAGATGTAGACCATCACCAGGCCCTTTTTTTCTGAAGGAATTTTTTTTATTGAAGTATCATTGATATAAATCTTATGTTAGTTTCAAATGTACAACACAGTAGTTCAACAGTTACCCATATGAATAAATTCTCACCCCCTCTAGTGCAGTTACTGTCTATAAATGTAGAAAGATGTTGCAGAACCCTTGACTGTATTTCCCTCTCCAACCCCTCCCCCTTGGTAGCCACTAGTTACTTCTGAGTGTCTATGAGTCTACTGCTGTTTTTTTCCTTCTGTTTTGCTTTGTTTTTATATTCCACAAATAAGTGAAATCATATGGTATTTGCCTTTCTCTGCCTGGCTTATTTCACTGAGCATAATACCCTCTAGATCCATCTGTGTTGTTGCAAATGGCAGGATTTCTTTTCTTTATATGGCTGAATAATACTCCATTGTGTACATGTACCACATCTTCTTTATCCGCTCATCTACTGATGGACACTTAGGTTGCTTCCATATCTTGGCTATTGTTAATAATGTGGCAATAAACTTAGGGGTGCATATATCTTTTCAAATCAGGGATTTTGTTTTCTTCAGGTAAATTCCTAGAAGTGGAATTACTAGTTCAAATTGTATTTCCATTTTTAGCTTTTTGAGGAACCTTCATATTGCTTTCACAGCAATTGTACCAGTTTACATTCCCACCAACAGTGTAAGAGGGTTCCCATTTCTCCACATCCTCTCTAACACTTGTCATTTCTTGTCTTTTGGATAGTGCACCAAGCCCTCTTTATAGCTAAGGAAGCAGAGGCTCACTGATTTGCCTGAAGTCACATCACCAGCAAGCAGGCAAAGCTGAGATCCGAGTGCAGGCCTGTCTTAAGAGAAGACCAAATCCATGTGCCACATACTGTTGTAAACAGAAACTCACCTTTCAGACCTGTGGCCCAGTTCCCTAAGTAGAGTTGTGCCCCTCACCAGGCAAAAACCATATCTTACATATGTTTGATTTCCCAGACGCTTTAAGCCCATGAAAAGTCAAGGGTGATACTTTAGCATCCCTACCTGTAGAGATGGGACCTTGCTGTCAACAGATTTTCCCAGGGAAGCAGCAGTAAAGGAGGCCTCCAGCCAAGGCAAAAGGCGTGATTTGATTATTTCCACACCTTCATTATGTCCTCCTAAAAGAATCCAGAAATCAGGTCAATGAGGGAAATCTAGCCATACCAACTCAATCAGAGAGTGCAAAGAAAAGCAAAAAGAAGGGAGAGCTGGATGGGACAGAACTGGCCACCCTCACCTTCTTGGGCTGCTGTAGTGAGGATCCTAAAGAGTTGTCCCTGCACTTTGGCAACTTGTTCAATGAGTTCGAGGCAATGATTTAGATTTTGATCACATGAGTTCATCTGCAAAGCCAAAACAGGAAACATTAGTACCAGCCCTTCTCTCTGGGACACGCTGCAGATAGACAAAGGCTTCCAGTTCACAAGGCAACCTGGCTCTGGCATGATCCCTGGGTGGAGGCTCCTGTGTGCTCACCAAAACATATTACCCTGTGCTCCTGGCACATAGCTCGACTGTTTTCCCCAGCTTCCTTAGCAGTTGTGCTGCCATGTAACTGAGGTGGGGTCAATGGGATGGGAAGTGATGTGTGCCACTTCGAGATGTGACCCAGAGGAAAACCTCTTGAGTGATTTGCTTCTTTCTCTCTCTCCACATCTGGCATCCAAATGCCAGCAGAGGTTCCCAAAGGCATAAAGGATGGCAGAGCCACAAGATTTGGAAGGCTGTTAATTAAACACTTGCAATGACTGAGACTTGGTGGGTATCTAAAGAGCAGTAACTTGACTCCCTACTCTACAGACCACTGAAAAAAATCTTCTTAAAAAGTAAAGTGGGAGCCAGGATGGCGGCGTAAGTAGAGCAGTGGAAATCTCCTCCCAAAACCACATATATCTATGAAAATATAACAAAGACAACTCTTCCCAGAATAAAGACCAGAGGACACAGGACGACATCCAGACCACATCAACACCTGCGAGAACCCAGAGCCTCGCAAAGGGGGTAAGATACAAACCCCCACCCGGCGGGTCCCGAGCGCCCTTCCCCCAAGCTCCCAGCAGGAGGAGAGAGGTCTGAGTGGGAGGGAGAAGGAGCCCAGGAATGCTGAACACCCAGCCCCAGCCATCTAGACCAGAGCGCAGACACAGTGCATGCGCGGGGCCCTGGATACTAGGGAAACGAGGCAGCAAGACCAGCGAGCAGGTATCAGAGACTGGCGCTGGAGAACAAAAGAAATGCGAGCGGCCACCTTTTTTTCTTTTCTTTTCTTTTTTTTTTTTTTGTTGTTTTGTTGTGGCAAGTGCTTTTTGGAAGTCTTAAAGGGACAGGGACCCCAATACTAGGGAAACAGGGCAGCAAATCCGGTGAGTGGGTGCCCAAGGCTGGTGCCGGAGAATAAAGAAAAACGAGCGGCCTTTTCTTTTTTTTTTTTTTGTGCTCATTGTTTTGTTTTGGGGGGTGCTTTTTGGAAGTTTTAAAGGGGCAGGGCAGGACACTTAGTCCAGAGGTAGGGAATCCGGGGATCTCTGGGCACTCTAATCCCCTGGGCTGCAGGGAGCAAGGAGGCCCCTTACAGAGATAAATAGCTTCCCGGCCACTCCCCCTCCAACGCAACTCCACCACTTTGGAGCAGCAGCCCAAGCCAGGCCAGCAGAGATAAACTCGATAGCAGCCGGGCAAGAAGCAGAAGCCCTGTCTGCACAGAGCTACCCAGCACAAGCCACTAGAGGTCGCTATTCTCCCAGGAGAGGAAGGCCACAAACCAACAAGAAGGGAAGTTCTTCCAGCCGTCACTAGTCCCAGCTCTGCAAACTATCCCTATCACCATGAAAAGACAAAATTACAGGCAAACCAAGATCACAGAGACACCAGAGAAGGAGACAGACCTAACCAGTCTTCCTGACAAAGAATTCAAAATGAAAATCATAAACACGCTGACAGAGATGCAGAGAAATATGCAAGAGAAATGGGGTGAAGTCCGGAGGGAGATCACAGATGCCAGAAAGGAGATCACAGAAAAGAAACAAACTCTGGAAGGATTTATAAGCAGAATGGATAAGATGCAAGAGGCCATTGATGGAATTGAAACCAGAGAACAGGAACGCATAGAAGCTGACATAGAGAAAGATAAAAGGATCTCCAGGAATGAAACAATATTAAGAGAACTGTGTGACCAATCCAAAAGGAACAATATCCATATTATAGGGGTACCAGAAGAAGAAGAGAGAGGAAAAGGGGCAGAAAATATCTTGGAAGAAATAATTGCTGAAAACTTCCCCAAACTTGGGGAAGAAATAATTGAACAGACCACGGAAATACACAGAACCCCCAACATAAAGGATCCAAGGAGGACAACACCAAGACACACAATAATTAAAATGGCAAAGATCAAGGATAAGGAAAGAGTTTTAAAGGCAGCTGGAGAGAAAAAGTTCACCTATAAAGGAAAACCCATCAGGCTAACATCAGACTTCTCGACAGAAACCCCACAGGCCAGAAGAGAATGGCATGATATATTTAATGCAATGAAACAGAAGGGCCTTGAACCAAGGATACTGTATCTAGCACGATTATCATTTAAATATGATGGTGGGATTAAACAATTCCCAGACAAGCAAAAGTTGAGGGAATTTGCTTCCCACAAACCACCTCTACAGTGTATCTTACAAGGACTGCTCTAGATGGGAGCACTCCTAAAAAGAGCACAGAACAAAACACCCAACATATGAAGAATGGAGGAGGAGGAATAAGAAGGGAGAGAAGAAAAGAATCTCCACATAGTGTATATAACAGCTCAATAAGTGAGCTAAGTTAGGCAGTAAAATACTAAAGAGGCTAACCTTGAACCTTTGGTAACCATGAATTTAAAGCCTGCAATAAGTACATATCTTTCAATAGTCACCCTAAATGTAAATGCACTGAATGCACCAATCAAAAGACACAGAGTAATAGAATGGATAAAAAAGCAAGACCTATCTATATGCTGCTTACAAGAAACTCACCTAAAACCCAAAGACATGTACAGACTAAAAGTCAAGGGATGGAAAAAGCAAACAATGGCGAGAAGAAAGCAGGGGTTGCAGTATTAATATCAGACAAAATAGACTTCAAAACAAAGAAAGTAACAAAAGATAAAGAAGGACACTACATAATGATAAAGGGCTCAGTCCAACAAGAGGATATAACCATTCTAAATATATATGCACCCAACACAGGAGCACCAGCATATGTGAAACAAATACTAACAGAACTAAAGGGGGAAATAGACTGCAATACATTCATTTTAGGAGACTTCAACACACCACTCACCCCAAAGGATAGATCCACCGGGCAGAAAATAAGGACATGGAAGAACTGAACAACACAGTAGAGCAGATGGACCTAACAGACATCTATAGAACTCTACATCCAAAAGCAACAGGATATACATTCTTCTCAAGTGCACATGGAACATTCTCCAGAATAGACCACATACTAGCTCACAAAAAGAGCCTCAGTAAATTCCAAAATATTGAAATTCAACCAACCAATTTTTCAGACCACAAAGGTATAAAAGTAGAAATAAATTCTACAAAGAAAACAAAAAGGCTCACAAACACATGGAGGCTTAACAACATGCTACTAAATAATCAATGGATCAACGAACAAATTAAAATAGTGATCAAGGAATATATAGAAACAAATGACAACAACAACACAAAGCCCCAACTTCTGTGGGCCACAGCGAAAGCAGTCTTAAGAGGAAAGTATATAGCAATCCAGGCACACCTGAAGAAGGAAGAACAATCCCAAATGAATAGTCTAACATCACAATTATCTAACCTGGAAAAAGAAGAACAAATGAGCCCTAAAGTCAGCAGAAGGAGGGACATAATAGAGATCAGAGAAGAAATAAACAAAATTGAGAAGAATAAAACAATAGCAAAAATCAACGAAACCAAGAGCTGGTTCTTTGAGAAAATAAACAAAATAGATAAGCCTCTAGCCAAACTTATTAAGAGAAAAAGAGAATCAACACAAATCAACAGAATCAGAAATGAGAACGGAAAAATCACGACAGACTCCACAGAAATACAAAGAATTATTAAAGACTACTATGAAAACCTATATGCCAACAAGCTGTAAAACCTAGAAGAAATGGACAACTTCCTAGAAAAATACAACCTTCCAAGACTGACAAAGGAAAAAATACAAAAGTTAAACAAACCAATTACGAGCAAAGAAATTGAAATGGTAGTCAAAAAACTACCCAAGAACAAAGCAGCCGGGCCGGACGGATTTACCTTGGAATTTTATCAGACACACAGAGAAGACATAATACCCATTCTCCTTAAAGTTTTCCAAAAAACAGAAGAGGAGGGAATACTCCCAAACTCATTCTATGAAGCCAACATCACCCTAATACCAAAACCAGGCAAAGACCCCACCAAAAAAGAAAATTACAGACCAATATCCCTGATGAATGTAGATGCAAAAACACTCAATAAAATATTAGCAAACAGAATTCAACAGCATATCAAAAGGATCATACACTATGACCAAGTGGGATTCATCCCAGGGATTCAAGGATGGTACAACATTCGAAAATGCATCAACATCATCCACCACATCAACGAAAAGACAAAAACCACATGATCATCTCCATAGATGCTGAAAAAGCATTTGACAAAATTCAACATCCATTCATGATAAAAACTCTCAACAAAATGGGAATAGAGGGCAAGAACCTCAACATAATAAAGGCCATATATGATAAACCCACAGCCAACATTATACTGAACAACGAGAAGCTGAAAGCTTTTCCTCTGAGATCGGGAACTAGACAGGGATGCCCATTCTCCCCACTGCTATTTAACATAGTACTGGAGGTCCTAGCCATGGCAATCAGACAAAACAAAGAAATACAAGGAATCCAGACTGGTAAAGAAGAAGTTAAACTGTCACTATTTGCAGATGACATGATATTGTACATAAAAAACCCTAAAGACTCCACCCCAAAACTACTAGAACTGATATCAGAATACAGCAAAGTTGCAGGATACAAAATTAACACACAGAAATCTGTAGCTTTCCTATACACTAACAATGAACCAATAGAAAGAGAAATCAGGAAAACAATTCCATTCACAATTGCATCAAAAAGAATAAAATACCTAGGAACAAATCTAACCAAAGAAGTGAATGACCTACACTCTGAAAACTACAAGTCACTCTTAAGAGAAATTAAAGGGGACACTAACAAATGGAAACTCATCCCATGCTCTTGGCTAGGAAGAATCAATATCATCAAAATGGCCATCCTGCCCAAAGCAATATACAGATTTGATGTAATCCCTATCAAATTACCAGCAACATTCTTCAATGAACTGGAACAAATAATTCGAAAATTCATATGGAAACACCAAAGACTCTGAATAGCCAAAGCAATCCTGAGAAAGAAGAATAAAGTAGGGGGGATCTCACTCCCCAACTTCAAGCTCTACTATAAAGCCATAGTAATCAAGACAATTTGGTACTGGCACAAGAACAGAGCCACAGACCAGTGGAACAGACTAGAGACTCCAGACATTAACCCAAATATATATGGTCAATTAATATTTGATAAAGGAGCCATGGACATACAATGGCGAAATGACAGTCTCTTCAACAGATGGTGCTGGCAAAACTGGACAGCTACATGTAGGAGAATGAAACTGGACCCATTGTCTAACCCCATATACAAAAGTAAATTCAAAATGGATCAAAGACCTGAATGTAAGTCATGAAACCATTAAACTCGTGGAAAAAAACATAAGCAAAAACCACTTAGACATAAACATGAGTGACCTCTTCTTGAACATATCTTCCCCGGCAAGGAAAACAACAGCAAAAATGAACAAGTGGGACTATATTAAGCTGAAAAGCTTCTGTACAGCAAAAGACACCATCAATAGAACAAAAAAGGAACCCTACAGTATGGGAGAATATATTTGTAAATGACAGATCTAATAAAGGCTTGATGTCCAAAATATATAAAGAGCTCACATGCCTCAACAAACAAAAATCAAATAATTCAATTTAAAAATGGGCAGAGGAACTGAACAGACAGTTCTCCAAAAAAGAAATACAGATGGCCAACAGACACATGAAAAGATGCTCCACATCACTAATTATCAGAGAAATGCAAATTAAAACTACAATGAGGTATCACCTCACACCAGTAAGGATGGCTGCCATCCGAAAGACAAACAACAAATGTTGGCGAGGCTGTGGAGAAAGGGGAACCCTCCTACACTGCTGGTGGGAATGTAGATTAGTTCAACCATTGTGGAAAGCAGTATGGAGGTTCATCAAAATGCTCAAAACAGACTTACCATTTGACCCAGGAATTCCACTCCTAGGAATTTACCCTAAGAATGCAGCAATCAAGTTTGAGAAAGACAGATGCACCCCTATGTTTATCGCAGCACTATTTACAATAGCCAAGAATTGGAAGCAACCTAAATGTCCATCGGTAGATGAATGGATAAAGAAGATGTGGTATATATACACAATGGAATACTACTCAGCCATATAGGAAGAGGGCAAATCCTACCATTTGCAGCAACATGGACGGACCTGGAGGGTATTATGCTCAGTGAAATAAGCCAAGCGGAGAAAGAGAAATACCAAATGATTTCACTCATCCGTGGAGTATAAGAACAAAGGAAAAACTGAAGGAACAAAACAGCAGCGGAATCACAGAACCCAAGAATGGACTAACAGGTACCAAAGGGAAAGGGACTGGGGAGGATGGGTGGGTAGGGAGGGATAAGGGTGGGGAGGAAGAAGGGGGGTATTAAGGTTAGCATGCATAATGGGGGGGTGGGAGAAAGGGGAGGGCTGTACAATACAGAGAAGACAAGTAGCGATTCTACAACATTTTGCTAGGCTGATGGACAGTGACTGTAAAGGGGTTTATAGGGGGGACACTTGGTATAGGGGAGAGTCTAGTAAACATAATATTCTTCATGTAAGTGTAGATTAAAGATAACAAAAAAAAAAAGAAAGAAAGAGAAGGGGGATTACTCCCTGATAGGATTAAACTAACTGTAAATCAACAATTAATGCATGCTTTAAATATCCTTAATTTTGATCACTTAAAGGGTGTCAGATGATTGGCTATGGATGTACACTTTTCTGATAATATTCCTTTCCCTCAAAAGAAGAAAAAAAAAGCAGTTCCTGTGTGGTGACCTCCAATGAGTTCCACACAAGGGTATAAAGGGCATATCAAAGTGTGGGCAAAGGGTCTGTGTTTATACAGAGGATCAAAGCCTAATTTGGCTACCCAGAAAATGAACTAAGATACGATATGAAGAAGAATTTCCAACATCAGCACTCTCTGGAAGAGACATACCAGAAGATGATCATCAAAAAACCTCAACAAAGATCCAGGCGATGCTGCAGTTGTAGCTGCATTCATCCCACCGGTTCCTGGACTTGCCATTGGAATGAAGAAGGAGATATCTAAGCTGGCCTGTTCATACAGTAAAACAACAAATTTGACTGGATCTATACTGTTGGAACTCAACCAAGAATTAGGAGAAGTGCAAGTTGTAGCACTCCAAAATCTTATGACTACAGACTATCTACTGTTAAAAGAACATATGGGATGTGAACAGTTCCCAGGAATGGGTTGTTTTAATTTGTCTGATTTCTCTCAGACTGTTCAAGTACAGTTGGACAATATCCATTATATCATAGACAAATTTTCACAAATGCCTAAGGTGCCTAACTGGTTTTCTTGGCTTCACTGGAGATGGCTGGTAATTATAGATCTGCTTTGGTTATGTAACTGTATTCCTATTATGTTAATGTGTGTGCGCAATTTAATTAGTAGTTTAAAACCTATACATGCTTAAGTTACTCTACAAGAAGATATGTCAAAGAAATAATCAATCTTCCCATGTTTTCTTCCGTCTGCTACCTCTATAACTTTTCTTCTTCCTTCCTAATTACAGCCCTTAAATAGAATTCGTGCCTCATATCGAATTCACCGAGTATCATAACTCCTCCAAGTGGTAAAGATACCTCAAGACAAATGCTGGGCATAGAAGCCACAGGGCATAAATCTGCAAAGAAGTAAAAAGCTAACCTTTTCAAACAATATGGCTTCTCTCTCACTTACTAACTTTACATTTCCCTGTATGGCCCCGGATGATGACTGGTTAGCCAGAGACGGGTAAGATTCCTCAAGGGAGGAACAACCTAAGACAGGCACAGTCACAGGGGGACCATCAGGTGAGAAATTGGGGATCAACAGAGGTGAGGCTTAGAACCTCACCCCCCCCCCCGTTTTGAGAGAAATCTTCTGCATCCATGGATGTATTATTGCCCTTGTCTAGCTTGGATTAACACATAGTCTACAGGCACACACCTGATCATCTACATTTGCTCTCTTACAACACTAAACTATGTTTTCTACCTTTATCTTGCATCTACCTATCACTTCAGCATTTTATTTAAAAAGAAGAAAAAGAAGAAGAAGAAGAAAGGGAGAAATGTGGGATTCACATATAAATCAAGTATAAAAATCAAACGAATATTCATATTTGACCTGATTGTTTATAGTTCATAATGAGTGATCAAAACCGAAAGGTTTTGTGATGACTGCCCTTGTACTGTTCACCATGTAAGAATTTGTTCACCATGTAAGAACTTGTTTGTTATGCCTCAGAAGATTGGAGACTGATGAGAATTAGGCTGGGGGTGGATTAATGATTGTGCATTGAGCATTGACTCCCCTATACAGAATTTTATTGTTGTTAACAACCATTTGATCAATAATATGAGAGATGCCCTCTCAAAAAAAATAAAAATAAAAATAAAAAATGAATAAAAAATAAAAAATAACAAATAAAAAAATAAAATAAAAAAAAAGAGAACTTCTGTAACACAACACAAATCACTGCTTCCAAATTTACTTGCTTTATTGGTTCTTGTCCTTTACCTAAGTCCAATATGTGCATAAAGAACACTACTTGTTAGCAGTAAGAAGTTATCAATGGGTTGAGGATACAGTGAAGACACAGACAGACAAGATGGCCTAGGCCATTTGGCACATACACTAGTAAAAGAGAGAGAGGAAGCAAAATTTGCCTACTGTAGAATAATAAGTCTTATTAGAGGGTGAGCCCAAGGTCTACTCAGGAACCCCTTCTCTTGGAATGTCAGGGAAGAGTTATTAGAGGAAATGAAATCTAGGTGAGGGAAAATTAGGCAGACTAAGAGAAAAGGGTGGTTTGAGGGTTGTAGAACATTTTAAGCAATAAGAACATGACACAAAACCAAGAGTCAGCTTTTAGACTATCTGCTTCTGTCATCTCTTTGGTGAGCTTTTATGGTTACCTCATTAGCCAAACCACTAATTGATTCTAATACTAAAGGAACACAACTGCAAGCAACAAGCACAATAGTGTGAGTATAAAAATGCTTCGAGTTCTGATGGACAGTGACTGTAATGGGGTATGTGGTGGAGACTTGATAAGAGAGGGAGTCTAGTAACCATAATGTTGCTCATGTAATTGTACATTAATGATACCAAAATTTAAAAAAATTAAAAATGCATGGAGTTATAGTCATCTCCAGCCATAATAGGACACTAGCAGCAGGTACCTCCTAGGTACTAGGAATCTCCAGACAGAGAGCAGGGCACAAGAAGGATAGAAGGTAGAGGAAGAGGAAGAGTTCAGATGGCCTCTAGGCAAAAGTTTGTAAGTAAAATGCATATGTGTCAACAAGGGCAATGGTTCAAACAGGCAGTAAGCTCTTGGGGCAGAGGCTCTGCCTGGCCTGTTCACTAGTGTATTCCCAGCCCTTCATTCTATAGTTTTTATACATTCAAAGCCAACATGTACTGAATAGATGAATGAAAATGAGATGATGCACTCACCTTGCATTTACTACATACCTCCTGTGTACCTGCACTATTAATGCTTTATGTATTATACATAAAAGAGGTTAAATAACTTGTCCAGGGTTACTTGGCTAGTAAGATGTCAGAATTGAGATTGGAACCTGAGCAGCCTGGTTCCAGAGCTTACATTCTTAACTACTATACTGTGCTGACTTTTGCATCATTAGTAGTGCTGGGGGTAGAGGGAGGACTGGACAATATGGCCAAGTGAATGGGGAGGGCAGTCAGGAAGGGCCTCTTTGAAGAGGAGACCCTGAGTGAAGTCCAGGATGCAGGGCACTAGATAAAGACCATGCCAGGCTGTGGGAAGAGCAAGGGCACAGGCCCCACAGTGGGGGCAGGAATGTGTTTGGCAACCCTGAAAATCAAGAGTAGGTGCATGTGGCAGAAGCAGAGAAGGTCAGATCCTGGAAGGCCTTGCAGGCTTGGCAAAGCATTTGGATGGAAGGGACTCACCGTAGCCTAGGTGGGGCGCTGGGTGAGTAGTCCCTGCTGCCAAACTGTGTTGCAGAGCTTATTTATTTCTCTGTCCCATTCTTCTATCCCCTTTTTCCCAAAAGACTGTAAGTTCTTTTAAAATATTACTCTGTCTTTCTCCTGTTTATATCAGTTGCCACTAGTATCCATGATAATGAAGCACCCCACAATATTTGATGGGTGAATGAACGAATGAGTGACTTTCCAGCATGATACTAACATGATATTGAACATTGGAACCCACAGCCTGAACAGTACCTCCATTCCTTCCTCATTGAACCAGCAGCTCCTCACCCATGCCACTTTACCCCTGCACATGCCAGAGCAAACTTCGATTACTCACAGCTTTTCGCCCTCTGGCTAGCTCAGGCCATATGCTAACTGGACAGAAAATGGGCTTGGAAGTCAAGCAGACCTGAGTAGCTCAGCTCTGCCACTTGCCATGGTTCTGTAACCTGTATACATCACAGCTGACTTAACTTCTCTTTCTCTCCAGGAAAATAGGAGTGAATAATGCCCTGCAGAGTGTTAGAAGAGTTAAATCAAAATAATGCATACCAGTACTTCAGCGACAGAAGGCATTCGGCAATTGGAATCCATAAGGTGATATGCGGTACAGAAAAAAGCAGTGGGCTTGGAAATAAGGCAGATCTTAGCTCAAATCTGCTCTCCACTTATTAGCTGCATTCCCTTAGAAAAGACATTTTAAGTATGAGCCTCTGTTTACTCGTGTTTAGGAGGTGGTTGGTCTCATGAGCTAATTTAGGTGCAGAGTAGAGAAGGTACATAATAATTAGAAATATTATTGTAGGATTATTCCTATGTGCTCCTATGCCTTGCCCAGTGCCTAGTACAAAGTAGGTGCCCAGAGGAATGTTTGTTAAATGAGTTTGTACACACAACTTAAATAACTGAAGAGAATATACTATGTCAGACAGTTCCTGTTCCCAAGACATGTTGCAACACGCTGCAACTTCTAACACAAAACATTGCACAAGGTGCTCGAGCTGCAACAGGGTCACGTGATTCTACCAATTACACAAGATAAATAGAGCAAAGATATGAGCTAAGTATATTGTCTCTAATTGCAAAGCATAGACTCCCAAAGCTCATTCATTCATAAATGACTTGAGTTCCTATTATTCTTGAGGTCTTGGGTTGGCAGCTCAGGAAACAAAGGCACATTTTTTAAAAATATAAAAAGTTGCCTACTGTCAATGAGACCAGTTGGGAATTGGGGTGGACACAGGGAATAAATAATTACTCTAAAGTTTATTAAGTGCTCTACGTGGATAGGAAGCTAGAGACGGAGCATGACTCGCTCTGGTGAGCCACGGAGGGTAAGGGTTTGGGCATTCCAAGGGAAGGCTAGCAGGCAGCAAGGCAAGAAGCACAGGAATGCTACATGGAAAGTGGGATACAGGGTCCAGAGACTTCATTCACCACACAGAGTCTGGGGCCTTATCCCATCACTGCAAGATAAAACAGAGCAAGTAGAAGAGGGCGGGTATGACATGCTCAGAGCTGTTTGCCTTTTACAAAAATCACTCCAGCAGAAACAGATCAGCTGGAGTTTGGATTAGAGAGCAGGTCTGGCAGGAAGGTAGGCTGAGAGATGCTGAGGGCTGTGGAGATGCCAAGATCCCTTAAGTGTTTCCCAGTGCCAAATCACATCCGTGCCAGCCAAGGTCCCATTGATTCAGGCACTACCAAGGAGGAAGTCAAAAAGTTTGGAAACAGGTGAGAGGGATGATGCTGTTTTCAGATGGTCACCTACTATATGCCAGCCAGGCACTGTGCTAAGAAGTTTAAATACACCATTTTATCTAAACCTCAAAACATCCCTCCAAACTGGATACTATCCATTATCCCAAATTCACCAATGAGGAGAACAAAGATCTCAAGTAATTTGGAAGAGAAGGAAGCAAAACCCATTCCTGCAGCCTCTTGACACTGGAGCTAAGCTCTCCAGTGTGATACTTTACCAAAAGCATTTAGAAAATAATCTGTTTCTCAGAGGAGAAGTGGGAGTTGAAGATGCAACTTTGGAAGCCTTCAGCAGGAGCAGCAAGTGGAAGCCTTACGCACAGATGAGATCGCCAGGGGAGTACAGAGGAGGGAGAGGCAGGCAGGGCAGAGGGCAACTTTGCTATTTCAGAAGTGGACTTAGGAAGAAGGGGCCAGTGAGTGAAAAACAAAACAAGAGCAGTTAGAAATAAGAGGACAGCCAGGAAGAAAGATGAAGAACCAGGAAGCCAAAGAAAGAGATGGTTTATTTTCTGCTTCCTTCATGCATTTATGCTGTTAACACATCTTTATGGAAGGGGTTACTGTGTGTTGGATGCTAAGCATTCAGTCTCTTGCCTTCAAGGAGTTTTATGGTTTACCTATAAATAGGTAAACATGTAAATAAATGCAACACCAGGGACTACATGCTATAACAAAGTAGGTACAGATTTCAAGGTGAGGCCCAAAGGAGGAAGTGGGAAGGAGCCAAGAGGATTCAGGAAAGCGTCCAGCTTGGAAGCACTGTGGGCTCCCGCTCCGTGAAATTCTAACTGCTCTACTGTAGGGCCAGAGCACTGAAATTTTTTAAAAGCTTTCTAGATGGTTTTTATGTGCAACCAAGATTGAGAACCACAGTATTAGCAGATAAGTTCAATTTAATGAGTCTCAACCAAAACCTCCTAAAAAAATTAATGAAACAGAAAACAGAGTATATCACAATTACTAGAGGCAAACATTTTTGTGAAAGCTTTTCTTCAGTGATATATGCATAAGGGTGTATGTGTGCTATATGCTGTGATGTAAAACGTATTGACTTCTGTGGTGAGTTTTCAAAACACTGCCCTAAGGTACAGCACTTTGCCCATTCTGAGAATCGCTGGTATGGGCAAAAACAATCCCACAAACATCTGGGTAAAAACTGGATAGGAGGTGGGCATGGAGGAAGGTAGGGAGGTCAACAGGAATATGCCACATTACAGGTGTAGAACTTGAACTTCAAACTTATTCTACAGGTTACATGCAGATAGGATAGCAAGAGTTTGGAGAATAAGGAGGAGAATATTCAGGAATATAACTAGTAGCATTATTAACATAAAGAAAGTGTCCTTTTAAAGCTACCAACCCTTGTACAACAGAGATGGGCTACTACTCCTTTTGTAACCATGATGGCTATTAAAAGACTGAGTTCTGTCAGGGGCAGAATAGTCTGGACAGAAGTTTCTGTGCCTATGAGACTTGTCCCCATAGCTGTAACAAAGTTCACCTGACATCTTCCCTAACTGTGCCCCAGAAGCTGGTTTCTCCACACTTACAAGAATGATGGAAGCTTGAATAAGGGTTATAGTAGCTAAAGGAGGGAAGTGGGAGATATATGGCAGATATTTAAAGGCAGAATCCCCAGGGTTTGATGAGCCCATCTGTGAGGCATGATGGAGAAGGCGGCGGCCCAGGTTTCTGAGTTGGGCCGCCGTGGGCATTGTGATTCGATTGCCCAGCCAGAGGCCAGAGGCAGAGCACCAGCACGACTGGAGAGAGGATGACTAGTCCTGTTTGGTTCATGGAGGACATGGAGCATCTACATGGAACTGCCTGGAAGGCAGGTGGCTACCCAGGTCAGGAGGTCTGGAGGAGGAAGGCCCAAGCTGGAGATAGATTTAGGACTCCCTAGCATCTAGGAAATAGCTGAAGCCATAAAATTTGGCAGGATGTGTCAACTGCTGCTGAGAAATCAAGGAGATAAGGAATAGGAGGAAAGGAACTGGACTTGGCTGACATCAGGCAGCCTCCAGGGACCGTTGAGTAATTATAGCATATGGTGTGGCAGTACTTGATTTATTTCCATATTGCGCTGGGTTGGGGGACAAATGGGAGTGGAAGAAGCAAAAGCAACGAGCACAGATTACTCTTTCAAGAGGTTTCATGGTATGGGGAAGGAGATCAGCAGGTGGGGGCTTTGTTCCCGTCCCTTCAATGCCACCACTCTCTTGCCCAAACAAAAGCTCCTAATAATGTCGAGCCTAATGTTGCCTAATTTCCAAGGTCCTTCATAATATGCCTCACATGACTTGTCCAGCCTTACCTCGCCCTGGTGCCCCTCCAGCCACTCTCTCCCCTCCAGCCACCATCCTGCTTTGCCTGTACACCCGTTACGTGTGCACCAGAATGACCATCAGTCCTTGGATCCCTTTCTCTTCCTTCACTTCTGACCGTACTAACATTTCCCCTCATGCCAGCCCAGTCATCTAAGCCTCTACCAATGGTTCTCTCATATCTACTATTCTATTCCTAACCTTGAATCACCTCCACAACATGAAAAAGAAAATTTTTATCACTAAATATTTTTCATCAGTTTGTAAACTTCAGTTTAAAAAGCTATATCAATCTCTCCATTTCAACACAAAATAGTCACTTCCACTTCAAGAAAATGCAGTCTCACACACACAAAATATACTTCACATACATTAGATAGGAATTAGTAATACAAAGGGATTCATCACAATATTCCTTAAAAGTATTGATGCTATTACAACATTAAGTGATTTACCTGGATTTTTTTAAAGAACTTTTTATTCATTTTATATACAACAAGAATACCATTCTGAGCCTGTCAGAGAATTTATAGATGAGTGAGGAAAAGAAATGATCAGCAAGTAGGTAGGTGGAGACTAGTCTAAGGGGCAGTATTTTGCAGCTCCTTGCAGCTGGCCATGGAAATTTGCACATGGAAGACAAAAGCCCTCATTTCTACCTTCTTTTCTTCCACTGTCCAGGGTATGTATGCTGGAGAAGGGTGAGAATGTATGGCAGGAAACGGACACTGCAGACACAGGGAACATTCTCACTCCTTGCCTTCCTCTGTAGGAGACAAGAGAATGGACTTGGCAAGCCAAAGACCTAGTCTCAAGTCCAAGTTCCACCCTTTCTATTGGAGGGATCTTGGGCAGGTTAGCTGCCCTCCTGAGGTTTGGTTTTCTCATCTATAAGATGTGGAAAATAAAACCTGCTATTGCAAAGGTTCTTGTAAAGTTTAAAGGCATTAATGCATGAAGAGTGCTTTGAAAGCTTTCAGGGTCTATTTATATGCTGGTTATAACAGGCAGTGACCAGTCTTCCAGGGAAGCGGCAGTCCATATGTGGGCAGTCTTTCAAGTAGCTCTGTTCCCCAAACCAACCCTCTGTTCCACATCATGGCTGCCTTTGCCACAACATCACCACCTCCACAAGATTTTAAAACCAAAATACTGAATTTTAGATAAAGAAAAAGTAGGCTTACATAGGCCCCAACAATTTAGCAAAAGCTTCTACTGAGGCTTCTCCACTAGATTTTAGTGTCTTGACATTTAGTTAATATTCCTATTGGATTTCTATTGTTATTTATTCTTCTTAAATATGAAACAATGATGACATCTGCATTAACAAGTTTGTCCAAGATGAAAATAAGAAAAGTCAAATGAAAAAGTTGATAGCCCCTCTATTAAAAATAAGATAATCTGCCTTAATCACTTGTCAATAGCCATGAATTCATCATAGTAACTGTGCCAGAAACAGTAGCACCAATTAAATATTCCATGTGGTTTCCAGTTCTCAGGCTCCTTTACAATTAGACTGCAGCCACATAAGTAAACCTGGCCAAGGGATGATGAAAGTGATGTGTGTAATCAAAAGCAGTGCAAGCTCTTTGCTCTTGTCCCCTGCAGACCTTCGAGGACCTGTGATGAGATGGTTGCTTCACCAGACAGAGGGGGCCTGAAACCACACCAGTGATGGAGGAGAGCTGCCATCAGACTTTGCATGAAAGAGAAATAAATCTCTTTTATGTTGAGACACTGAAATTTAGTGTTTTATTCATAACTGCAGCATAGTCTGGCTAGTAAAGAGAGAAAGGAAGGAAAAATGTTTTCTATACATTTACTACTGAGATTGAATCCTCAAGAATGTAGAACTATGTTGACTAAGGGGGAGGGCTAAAGGCAGCCCGGGAGTCTGTTTGAAGACACCATAGCAACTATAGCAACCTTTTGTACTAAGAATCAGGCACACTGTGGCATAGAGGCAGCCTCTATTCAACCACAAGATCATTATAAAACAAACAAAGACACCTCTTTAAGATCTCCCTTTTATATGCTGTTTTCACTTGTTAAAGTAAATTTTCATAACGAAAGAGGAGAATAATGCAAGAGAAAACATTATTATGACCCCTTTCCTGCCCCCAATCCCCACTCACATCTCAGATAATCAAAGTTTCCAGACTGTAATGTTCTGGTGCCTATTATTTTACTTTAAGATATGTAATCCTATCCTATCTTAGGGAAGGGGGTTATTAAGGGTATAGTAAGTTCTCACCATGCCCTACTGTGATTTCATAGAGTGCATTTTAAAAAGTAATAAATCTCAGAGCATCTGACCAAAGGTAACTCCCTAGTCCTCAGGACTCTGAGAGGAAACAAAAGCATCTCAGAGGTAGGAGAGTTCCAGAGGTGACCTTATCCAGGTACTGCTAACACTGGAAGGAGGTTAATTTCTATTTTCCTGTTAACATCTCTATGGAGCAATCAGGTAATCAGAATCTAGTTCTGCATAGGTGGTTATCTGGCCCTGTTACAGAGTTGAACAATAAAACATACAGATATTTCATGATAAATTGTGGGCATTTGGGGAGCAAACTTTTACATGAACCATTCTCAGAGTCTTTGACTTTGTTTACTTAATACACCAATGTAGTTTACAAGAGGCTAATTCAAATAATCTCTTGCCTAAAGTATTGCCTAGCCCTGTCTGTTCTCCGTAGAGTTTCCAATTTCCTCGTCATGCAACTACTAGAACAATCTTCCCAAAACATAATCCAAACATGTGTCTCCCTACATACTGCTTTTAATTTCTCCCCATTTCTCCCCATTGGACTCAGGATAAAGTCCAAACTTCATAACATACTACCCAAGGCCCTCCACTTCTTGCCCAACCACCATACCTCCGAAGCCTCATCTCACATTCACTCTCTGCCTTGAACTAACATTCACAGGCCCAAATATGCCACCTTTCTCACACCTCCCTGCTTTTTGCACAAGCTGTTTCCTCTATCCTTTATCCTCTTCTCCAATTGGAAATTCATCATTAAGATCCAGCTGACATTTCTATTTCCAGCACCTAACATAGACACACCATAAGCTCTGAAAAAATATTTGTTGAATGAATAAATTAATGAATAAATGTACACTGCAAAAAGTGTAAATATAGAGTGTCTAACCCAAACCTTCACATATAGCACAAGATAAGTAATCACTTGCTGAATGAATTGTTAAGCTTTTATTAACTGGCTCAGTTCTTGAACAAGAAGAGATTTTCTATGACTCTTTCACCATCCTTCTCAATAACAACAAAGGAGGAAACCAATTCTGAAAGTTTTGTGTCCACACCAAAGTGTCCCTGAACAACCAGTGGAATTCAAGTTTTAAAGGCCAAGTAATGCAGTATTTCAGCACCTCCTTAATACCTAAAAAATCACAAGGCAGCAATGTTTGCTGTTGTTCTTATGATTTGCTTCAGAGGGAGTTTGAAAAATACTCCTTCTTGGAATTCTTTAAAATAAATTTTAAGTAAGCTTTTAAAAAATCAAGTAAGGTGAAATAAGGCAGGCAGGAAAAGACAAGTACCAAATGATTTCCCTCATTTGTGGAGTATAACAACAAAACAAAACTGAAGGAACAAAACAGCAGCAGACTCACAGACTCTAAGAAGGGACTAGCGGTTATCAAAGGGGAGGAGTGGGGAAGGGTGGGTGGGGTGGGAGGGAGAAGGGGAATAAGAGGCATTATGATTAGCATACATAAAGTAGGGGGGTCACAGGGAAGGCAGTATAGCATGGAGAAGACAAATAGTGACTCTATCACATCTTAACTACACTCATGGACAATGACTGCAATGAGGTGTGTGTTGGGGGGACTTAATAATATGGGTGAATGTTGTAACCACAATGTTGTTCATGTGAAATCTTCATAAGATTGTATATCAATGATACCTTAATAAAAATAAATAAATAAACATTCAAAAAAAATCAAATAAGTAGTAGTTTTGCCTAGGGCCCAGAAAATTGCTAGGTATAGTAAGATTAAAAACAAGCCAACAAATTTTTTAGAAAAGACTTTCAGGGAGAAAATTACATTTTTAAAGAATTTACTGCCTCTGACAACATATATAGGACATAACGAAATAGGCTATTCATGAGACAGTAGTGAGGACCAAATTAAGGCAGAGGAGATGGGAATGGATAAGAAGGAAACTATATGAAGAAAAAGTAAATACAATGTGTTAGTCCAAATAATGGCTGGTTTGCAGAAACATCAAAATTTTGCATTGTGTTTTAGAATTAATCTGTTCAAGTCATTCATCTCTTTCACTTGAAAATAACTCTTTCCCAGGAAATAACTTTAATCATTTTCTTAATTCTAGAAGAGTATATATCGTCTTTTATTTTGCTTGAGTTAATCAGAACTAAATCAATGTGGTCACAGCAATATCAACCTGCCACAGCAAACATAATTTAAAGCCTTTAAATGAACAAACACAGTTCTCTATAACCAACACTTAACAAATGAAGTTCGCTGCTATGAATATTCTTCATCTTAAGGTGCTCAAGGCAGAAGTCCTTGGAACTGGTAAAGCAACCTTGCAGTGTTTCAGGAAAGCTCTTAGCAAGTGACCAGGACCCAAAGTGTAGATGACAAGATACTGAACAAGTCTGGGTGTAACCTAACTTCTGGAAGGTGATATGTAGATATTTTCTCATCCTTTCTCTTAAGCTACAAAACACAAATGAACAAACAAACAAAACTGTTTTAAAAAATCACTTGCGGAGGGAGCCAAGATGGCGGCGTGAGTAGAGCAGTGGAAATCTCCTCCCAAAAACACATAGAGCTATGAAAATATAACAAAGAAAAATCTTCCTAAAATAGAGACCACAGGACACGGGACAACATCCAGACCACATCCACACCTGCAAGAACCCAGTGCCTTGTGAAGGGGGTAAGATACAAGCCCCAGCCCGGCGGGACCCGAGCGCCCCTCCCCCCGGCTCCCGGCGGGTGGAGAGAAACTGGAGCAGTTTTTATTTTTGGCGAGCGCTTTTTGGAAGCCTTAGAGGGACGGGCCCCCGTTGCTCGGGAGGCAGGGTGGCGGGACCGGTGAGGAGGTGCCTGGGAACGGCGCCGGAGGACAAAGAATATCCCGCGTTTCTCCCTGCGAGACCTGGGGGCGGGTGCCTGAGACCAGTGCCTGAGGACGGAGGAGGTCGCGCGTTTTTCCCCTTTTTTTTTTTTTCTCTTTTTGGCAAGCGCTTTTTGGAAGCCTTGAAGGGACGGGGACCCCAGTGCTAGGGAGGCACGGTGGCGGGACTGGTGATCGGGTGGCTGGGACCGGCGCCTGAGGACAAAGAATATCCCCCGTTTTTCCCTGCGGGACCGGTGGGCGGGTGCCTGAGACCGGCACTTGAGGACAGAGGAAATCGCGCGTTTTTCCCCTTTTTTTTTCCTCTTTTCTGCGAGTGCTTTTTGGAAGCCTAAAAGGGACAGGGACCCCGGTGCTAGGGAGGCAGGGCGGCGGGACTGGTGAGCGGGTGCCTGGGACCGGCACCTGAGGACAAAGAATATCCCGCATTTTTCCCTGTGGGACCGGTGGGTGGGTGCCTGAGACCAGCACCTGAGGACGGAAGAAATCGCGCGTTTTTCCCCTTTTTTTTCTCTCTTTTTGCCAAGTGCTTTTTGGAAGCCTTGAAGGGACAGGGACCCCGGTGCTAGGGAGGCAGGGCGGCAGGACTGGTGAGCGGGTGCGTGGGACCAGTGCCTGAGGACCAAGAATATTGAGCGTTCCTTCCCTGCGGGACCGGTGGGTGGGTGCTTTTTGGAAGCCTTGAAAGGACAGGGACCCTGGTGCTAGGGAGACAGGGCAGCAGGACCAGTGCGCGGGTGCCTGGGACCGGCACCTGAGGAAAAAAAAAAAAAAAAAATCGCGTGTTTTTTCTTTTTTTTTTCCTTTCTGTTCCCTCTCTCATTGTTGCTGTTGTTGTTTTGGTTTGGAGAGTGCTTTTTGGAAATCTTAAAGGGGCAGGACAGGTCACTTAGACCAGAAGCAGGGAATCTGGGGATCTCTGGGCACTCTAACCCCCTGGGCAGCAGGGAGCACAGAGGCCCCTTACGGAGATAAATAGTCTCCTGGCTGCTCCCCCTCTAACGGGGCTCCACCATTTTGGAGGAACAGCCCCAGCCAGGCCAAGCCCACAGCAACAGTGGAGATAAACCCCAAAGCAACTGGGCAGGAAGCAGAAGCCCTGTCTGCGCACAGCTGCCCAGCACAAGCCACTAGAGGTCGCTATTCTCCCAGGAAAAGGCTACAAACCAACAAGAAGGGAAGCTCTTCCAGCGGTCACTTGTACCAGCTCTGCAGACTATCTCTATCACCATGAAAAGGCAAAACTACAGGCAGACAAAGATCACAGAGACAACACCTGAGAAGGAGACAGACCTAACTAGTCCTCCTGAAAAAGAATTCAAAATAAAAATCATGAACATGCTGACAGAGATGCAGAAAAAAATGCAAGAGCAATGGGATGAGATGCAGAGAAAAATGCAAGAGCAGTGGGATGAGATGCAGAGAAAAATGCAAGAGCAGTGGGATGAAGTCCGGAAGGAGATCACAGATGTCAGGAAAGAGATCACAGAAGTGAAACAATCCCTGGAAGGATTTATAAGCAGAATGGATAAGATGCAAGAGGCCATTGAAGGAATAGAAGCCAGAGAACAGGAACGTATAGAAGCTGACATAGAGAGAGATAAAAGGATCTCCAGGAATGAAACAACACTAAGAGAAATATGTGACCAATACAAAAGGAAAAACATTCGTATTATAGGGATACCAGAAGAGGAAGAAAGAGGAAAAGGGATAGAAAGTGTCTTTGAAGAAATAATTGCTGAAAACTTCCCCAAACTGGGGGAGGAAATAATCGAACAGACCATGGAATTATACAGAACCCCCAACAGAAAGGATCCAAGGAGGACAACACCAAGACACATAATAATTAAAATGGCAAGAATCAAGGACAAGGAAAGAGTTTTAAAGGCAGCTAGAGAGAAAAAGGTCACCTATAAAGGAAAACCAATCAGGCTAACATCAGACTTCTCAACAGAAACCCTACAGGCCAGAAGAGAATGGCATGATATACTTAATGCAATGAAACAGAAGGGCCTTGAACCAAGGATACTGTATCCAGCACGACTATCATTTAAATATGATGGTGGGATCAAACAATTCCCAGATAAGCAAAAGCTGAGGGAATTTGCTTCCCACAAACCACCTCTACAGGGCATCCTACAGGGACTGCTCTAGATGGGAGCACCCCTAAAAAGAGCACAGAACAAAACACACAACATATGAAGAAGGGAGGAGGAGGAATAAGAAGGGAGAGAAGAAAAGACTCTCCAGACAGTGTATACAACAGCTCAATAAGCGAGCTAAGTTAGGCAGTAAGATACTAAAGAAGCTAACCTTGAACCTTTGGTAACCACGAATCTAAAGCCTGCAATGGCAATAAGTACATATCTTTCAATAGTCACCCTAAATGTAAATGGACTTAATGCACCAATCAAAAGACATAGAGTAATAGAATGGATAAAAAAGCAAGACCCATCTATATGCTGCTTACAAGAAACTCACCTTAAACCCAAAGATAAGCATAGACTAAAAGTCAAGGGATGGAAAAACATATTTCAGGCAAACAACAGTGAGAAGAAAGCAGGGGTTGCAGTACTAATATCAGACAAAATAGACTTCAAAACAAAGAAAGTAACAAGAGATAAAGAAGGCCACTACATAATGATAAAGGGCTTAGTCCAACAAGAGGATATAACCATTCTAAATATATATGCACCCAATACAGGAGCACCAGCATATGTGAAGCAAATACTAACAGAACTAAAGAGGGAAATAGACTGCAATGCATTCATTGTAGGAGACTTCAACACACCACTCACCCCAAAGGATAGATCCACCGGGCAGAAAATAAGTAAAGACACACAGGCACTGAACAACACACTAGAACAGATGGACCTAATAGACATCTATAGAACTTTACATCCAAAAGCAACAGGATATACATTCTTCTCAAGTGCACATGGAACATTCTCCAGAATAGACCACATACTAGCTCACAAAAAGAGCCTCAGTAAATTCCACAATATTGAAATTCTACCAACCAATTTTTCAGACCACAAAGGTATGAAAGTAGAAATAAATTCTACAAAGAAAACAAAAAGGCTCACAAACACATGGAGGCTTAACAACATGCTACTAAATAATCAATGGATCAATGAACAAATCAAAATAGAGATCAAGGAATATATAGAAACAAATGACAACAACAACACTAAGCCCCAACTTCTGTGGGATGCAGCGAAAGCAGTCTTAAGAGGAAAGTATATAGCAATCCAGGCACACTTGAAGAAGGAAGAACAATCCCAAATGAATAGTCTAACATCACAATTATTAAAACTGGAAAAAGAAGAACAAATGAGGCCTAAAGTCAGCAGAAGGAGGGACATAATAAAGATCAGAGAAGAAATAAACAAAATTGAGAAGAATAAAACAATAGCAAAAATCAACGAAACCAAGAGCTGGTTCTTTGAGAAAATAAACAAAATAGATAAGCCTCTAGCCCAACTTATTAAGAGAAAAAGAGAGTCAACACAAATCAACATAATCAGAAATGAGAATGGAAAAATCACAACAGACTCCACAGAAATACAAAGAATTATTAAAGACTACTATGAAAACCTATATGCCAACAAGCTGGAAAACCTAGAAGAAATGGACAACTTCCTAGAAAAATACAACCTCCCAAGACTGACCAAGGAAGAAACACAAAAGTTAAACAAACCAATTACAAGCAAAGAAATTGAAACAGTAATCAAAAAACTACCCAAGAACAAAACCCCGGGGCCGGACGGATTTACCTCGGAATTTTATCAGACACACAGAGAAGACATAATACCCATTCTCCTTAAAGTGTTCCACAAAATAGAAGAAGAGGGAATACTCCCAAACTCATTCTATGAAGCCAACATCACCCTAATACCAAAACCAGGAAAAGACCCCACCAAAAAAGAAAATTACAGACCAATATCCCTGATGAACGTAGATGCAAAAATACTCAATAAAATATTAGCAAACAGAATTCAACAGTATATCAAAAGGATCATACACCATGACCAAGTGGGGTTCATCCCAGGGATGCAAGGATGGTACAACATTCGAAAATCCATCAACATCATCCACCACATCAACAAAAAGAAAGACAAAAACCACATGATCATCTCCATAGATGCTGAAAAAGCATTTGACAAAATTCAACATCCATTCATGATAAAAACTCTCAGCAAAATGGGAATAGAGGGCAAGTACCTCAACATAATAAAGGCCATATATGATAAACCCACAGCCAGCATTATACTGAACAGCGAGAAGCTGAAAGCATTTCCACTGAGATCGGGAACCAGACAGGGATGCCCACTCTCCCCACTGTTATTTAACATAGTACTGGAGGTCCTAGCCACAGCAATCAGACAAAACAAAGAAATACAAGGAATCCAGATTGGTAAAGAAGAAGTTAAACTGTCACTATTTGCAGATGATATGATACTGTACATAAAAAACCCTAAAGACTCCACTCCAAAACTACTAGAACTGATATCGGAATACAGCAAAGTTGCAGGATACAAAATCAACACACAGAAATCTGTAGCTTTCCTATACACTAACAACGAATCAATAGAAAGAGAAATCAGGAAAACAATTCCATTCACCATTGCATCAAAAAGAATAAAATACCTAGGAATAAACCTAACCAAGGAAGTGAAAGACTTATACTCTGAAAACTACAAGTCACTCTTAAGAGAAATTAAAGGGGACACTAATAAATGGAAACTCATCCCATGCTCATGGCTAGGAAGAATTAATATCGTCAAAATGGCCATCCTGCCGAAAGCAATATACAAATTTGATGCAATCCCTCTCAAATTACCAGCAACATTCTTCAATGAATTGGAACAAATAATTCAAAAATTCATATGGAAACACCAAAGACCCCGAATAGCCAAAGCAATCCTGAAAAAGAAGAATAAAGTAGGGGGGATCTCACTCCCCAACTTCAAGCTCTACTACAAAGCCATAGTAATCAAGACAATTTGGTACTGGCACAAGAACAGAGCCACAGACCAGTGGAACAGATTAGAGACCCCAGAAATTAACCCAAACATATATGGTCAATTAATATTTGATAAAGGAGCCATGGACATACAATGGCAAAATGACAGTCTCTTCAACAGATGGTGCTGGCAAAACTGGACAGCTACATGTAGGAGAATGAAACTGGACCATTGTCTAACCCCATATACAAAGGTAAACTCAAAATGGATCAAAGACCTGAATGTAAGTCACGAAACCATTAAACTCTTGGAAAAAAACATAGGCAAAAACCTCTTAGACATAAACATGAGTGATCTCTTCTTGAACATATCTCCCCGGGCAAGGAAAACAACAGCAAAAATGAGCAAGTGGGACTACATTAAGCTGAAAAGCTTCTGTACAGCGAAAGACACCATCAATAGAACAAAAAGGAACCCTACAGTATGGGAGAATATATTTGAAAATGACAGATCTGATAAAGGCTTGACGTCCAGAATATATAAAGAGCTCACACGCCTCAACAAACAAAAAACAAATAACCCAATTAAAAAATGGGCAGAGGAACTGAACAGAAAGTTCTCCAAAAAAGAAATACAGATGGCCAAGAGACACATGAAAAGATGCTCCACATCGCTAATTATCAGAGAAATGCAAATTAAAACTACAATGAGGTATCACCTCACACCAGTAAGGATAGCTGCCATCCAAAAGACAAACAACAACAAATGTTGGCGAGGCTGTGGAGAAAGGGGAACCCTCCTACACTGCTGGTGGGAATGTAAATTAGTTCAACCATTGTGGAAAGCAGTATGGAGGTGCATCAAAATGCTCAAAACAGACCTACCATTTGACCCAGGAATTCCACTCCTAGGAATTTACCCTAAGAACGCAGCAATCAAGTTTGAGAAAGACAGATGCACTCCTATGTTTATCGCAGCACTATTTACAATAGCCAAGAATTGGAAGCAACCTAAATGTCCATCTGTAGATGAATGGATAAAGAAGATGTGGTACATATACACAATGGAATACTACTCAGCCATAAGAAGTGGAAAAATCCAACCATTTGCAGCAACATGGATGGAGCTGGAGAGTATTATGCTCAGTGAAATAAGCCAAGCGGAGAAAAAGAAATACCAAATGATTTCACTCATCTGAGGAGTATAGGAACAAAGGAAAAACTGAAGGAACAAAACAGCAGCAGAATTACAGAACCCAAAAATGGACTAACAGGTACCAAAGGGAAAGGAACTGGGGAGGATGGGTGGGCAGGGAGGGATAAGGGGGGGGAAGAAGAAGGGGGGTATTAAGATTAGCATGCATGGGGGGGAGGGAGAAAGGGGAGGGTGGGCTGAACAACACAGAGAGGACAAGTAGTGACTCTACAACATTTTGCTAAGCTGATGGACAGTAACCGTAATGTGGTTGTTAGGGGGGACCTGATATAGGGGAGAGCATAGTAAACATAGTATTCTTCAGGTAAGTGTAGATTAAAAATTTAAAAAAAAAAAAAAAAAAAAAAGAAAGAAAGAAAGAAAAGGGGGATTACTCCTTAACAGGATAAAACTATTGGTAAATCAAAGATCAACGCATGCTTTAAATATCCTTAATGTTGATCACTTAAAGGGTGTCAGATGATCAGCTATGGAGGTACTCTTTTCTGATAATATTCCTTTCTCTTAATTAAAAAAAAAAAAAAAAGCAGTTACTGTGTGCTGACCTCCAATGAGTTCTGCACAGTGGTATAGAGGGCATGTCAAAGTGTGGGCAAAGGGTCTGTTTGTCTCTACGCAGAAGATCAAGGCCTAGCTTGGATACCCAGAAAATGAACTAAGATACGATATGAGGAGGAGCTTCCGGCATCAGCACTCTCTGGAGGACTCGTGCCGGGGGATGATCATCAAAAAGCCTCCACAGGGATCCGGACGATGCTGCGGTTGTGGCTGCATCCAGCCCACCGTCTCCTGGACTTGCCATAAGAAGGAGGAGGGAGATGTCTAGGCTGGCATGTGCATACAGTGAGACAACGAATTTGACTGGATCTGTACTGTTGGAACTCAACCAGGAGTTGGGAGGGGTGCAAGTTGTAGCACCCCAAAATCTCATGACTATAGACTATCTATGGTTAAAAGAACATATGGGATGTGAACAGATCCCAGAAATGGGCTGCTTTAATTTGTCTGATGGTTCAAGTACAGTTGGAAAATATCCATCATATCATAGATAAATTTTCACAAATGCCTAGGGTGCCTAAATGGTTTTCTTGGCTTCACTGGAGATGGCTGGTAATTATAGATTTGCTTTGTTTATGTCACCGTATTCCTATTATGTCAATATGTGTGTGCAAATTAGTTAGTAGTTTAAAACCTATACATACTTAAGGTACTATACAAGAAGATATGTCAAAGAAATAATCAATCCTCCCAAGTTTCCTTCATATGCCACATCTATAGCTTTTCTTCTTCCTTCCTAATTACAAACTTTAAATAGAATTCGTGCCTCATATCGAATTTACCGAGTATCATAATTCCTCCAGGTGGTAAAGATACCTCGAGACAAGTGCTGGGCATAGAAGCCACAGGGCATAAATCTGCAAAGAAGTAAAAAGCTAACCTTTGCAAACAATATGGCTTCTCTCTCACTTACCAACTTTACATTTCCCTGTATGGCCCCGGAAGATGACTGGTTAGCCAGAGACGGGTAAGATTCCTCAAGGGAGGAACAACCTAAGACAGGCACAGTCGCAGGGGGGCCATCAGGTGAGAATTTGGGGGTCAACAGAGGTGAGGCTCAGAACCTCACCCCCCCTGCTTTGAGAGAAATCTTCTGCATCCGTGGATGTCTTGCTGCCCTTGTCTAGCCTGGATTAATACTTAGTCCATAGGCACACACCTGATCATCTGATCATCTACATTTGCCTTCTTACAGCACTAAACTATGTTTTCTACCTTTATCTTGCATCTACCTACCACTTCAGCATTTTATTAAAAATAAAAATAATAATAATAATAGGAGAAATGTGGGATCAACATATAAATCAAGTACAAAAATCAAATGAATATTCATATTTGACCTGATGGTTTATAGGTCATATTGCATGATCAAAACCGAAAGTTTCTGTGATGACTGCCCTTGTACTGTTCACCATGTAAGAATTTATTCACTCTGTAAGAATTCGTTCACCATGTAAGAACTTGTTCGTTATGCTTCAGAAGATTGGAGACTGACGAGAATTAGGCTTGAGATGGATTAATGATTGTACATTGAGCATTGACCCCCCTATACTGAATTTTATTGTTGTTAACAACCATTTGATCAATAAATATGAGAGATGCCCTCTCAAAAAAAAAAAAAAAAAAAAAAAAAAGGAACAGAGGAGTGGACCAGTGGCTGAAGAGTTAAATGGGGGCATGTGTACTACAAGTAGAAGACTTGGGAATGAGTTTATGTATTGAGGGAAATGATGCTGGAGGAAGGGAGAAATGGATGATGCAAGGGACGTGGACTTGTGTGGCAGAAGCAAGCTCTTTGGGACAGAGAGATGAATGGGATCTGGAGCACAAGAGGAGGGGTGGCATTTGAAAGGGGCGGGGACGCTTCATTCATAGAAACAAGAGGAAAGAGAAGATGGGTTCAGAGGAGCCATCTTTTTGGTATGGAAATCTGAGAGAATGTCTATCTGGTTGCACCTAATTGCATTTAAGCATGAGATAAGTTAAGGACTGTGGCTGCTGTGTATGGGTATATGCGTAAGTATTTGGGGGAAGGATGTAGGAATTTTGAGTAGAGACTAGAAGGTGGTGAAAATGGTCATTTTGAAGAACAGGTGAGTGAACTTACTTGGAGGGTGTAGTGGGATTGCCCGGCAACACGGAGTGCCAGCTTGAGGTTTCTGGTCGTGAACTGGAAGTTGGATCAGTTATCACATGAAAGTGTGCTTTTTCTGGCAACATGGAGCAGGGTGGAGAGTCAGATCTAATTGCTCTCAGGCCTTTCCCTGTGAGGGGAGAAGAGGCCAAGGTGGCAAAGGAACTAAAGGGGTTTGGGGGAGAGTGATTATAATGACAAGGCGTGCAATCAAATAAAGATCTGGAGAGTCATGAGGACCTGAGGGGTTGACTGGGGGCAAGAAGCTGCAGGGGCTGTCGTTTAGAGGCCTCAGTGAGGCCACAGAGTTGCTGGAACCCGAGCTCTGGTGTGGCTAAGCTGGTGCGGTAAGTTGCCGTCAGAGGAGATACTAGGAGGCAAGATTTCTCAAAGATCACGCAGCCAATGGTGACGCTAAGGTCAAGAATGTACCTGTGGAGGCGGGCTTCTGAGGCAGCTCGGGCAAACCACCCATGTGGGGTTGGCAGCGACTGTGAGTGAGGGGTCACGTGTTAGAGAGGACACAGAGACAGGCGGGCGGGGTTGGCTGAGGCAGGGCGACGGGGAGGGCCGCACTGGGCCTCAAGGACCTGTGCGTGTGTGTGTGTGTGTGTGTGTGTGTGTGTGTGTGTGTGTGTGTGTGTTAAGTGGGAATAGGTATGGTCAGGAGGCAGCGCTCGGGAGCTAGGAGGACAGCGACCCTCCTCTCAGCCCTTGAGTGTAGGCAGAGGTGCAGGGGGAAGTGCTAAAATGGGCTTCGGTCTGGACGAGAAGAAGGGCATCTTCAGAGAAGGGATGTAGTTGGGGTGTCTCCTGCCCATAGACTGCTAGCTCCAGAGGGTACCACACAAGGGTGGGGGGGCTATGAAACTGGGTAAAATTAGGGGATCTGCAGAGCAGTGAGGGGGTGAGGATCTGTGATGAAAGACCCCAAAGGGGCTTGGGCTTTAGTGGGGACCAAGCTGAATAGGGTGTGGACCTCATGGGATTGGTCTACGGTCTCTTGGGAAGAGATGGGTTCACATCAAACTCTCCTCTCCTGAGGTGTCACGGTGGTGGTCAAGGAAGTGGGTTGAGGTGCAGCCTTGTGTAAGATTAAACTAAGTCTAAGAATGAACTAGTTTTAGAGTAGGGGTGTCAAGGGTCCCCAGGTCCAACCATTGAGGTAAACAAGAGAAGCAGGATGGGCCAAAATTTGTGGGGGACCAGATCAGTGCTTCTCAATCTTCACTATATAAACAAAGCATCTGGGATCCTGTTAAAAGCTTCTGATCTGGTAGGTCTGGGGTGGCGCCTGGGGTTCTGCATTCCTAGCAAGCTCTCAGGTGGTGCTCATGTGGCTGGTCCATGGACCAGACTTTGAACAGCAAGAACTGGAATCCACGGTCTGCTAAAGGCCACAGCTGCTTCTTTCCTGTACCTATTGTTGTCATATGAGAACAAGGCTCACTATTATCTTCTCTTCTTTTTTATTTTTAAAGAGAAGCCAGAAAACTAGGTTTTTATGTAAAAGAATTCCATTTAAAAATGCCAGTAAATAATAAAAATTTTGTAAAACTCTGGTGGACCAAAAAAAAAAAAAAAAAAAAAAAAAAAAAATCACTTGCATCCTCTCACTTGTGCCCCTAATTGTAAATCATGATTTCTGGTTTTAATTCAATTTTAATAAAGGCTGAATTAGAGGATCGTTTTTAATTCTACACTGGATATGATGTTTTAAGAAAATAAATGAGCCCAAGAAACTGAGTGTCTGGGAGAATGGTGGTGGCATACAATCAGTCATTATTTATTAAGCAACTAGTGAGAGACAAGCATTAGTATAAGTGCTGGGTGACGAGCAGTAAAAGGGAGAAATCTCTGCCCTCTGGAGCTTACATTTTAGAGGGAGGAGGTGCAAGAAAAGACTGAATAAAGAAAGTGAAAGAGTGAATAAGTAAAAATTAGAAGGTGTAGCTATTGTGGAAAAAATAGAGCAGAGAAAGGACACAGTGAGTGTCAGGTGAGGGTACAAGCCTGCAGTTGTAAGTAGGATGGTTGACTGAGAAGGTGACGCTTAAGCAAAGATTTGAAGGAGGCAAGAAAGTAAAGATGTTGGTATCTTGCTGAAATATCAGCAGGTGAAAAGCCTTCCAGGCAGAGTGGCATAGCGAAATGCACTGAAGCAGGCATGGCTGGCATGTTCTAGAACTGTTCTGTTCCCTACAGTAGCCACTGGCCAAATGTGACTATTTGAATTTAAATAAATTTAAATACATTTAAATAAAAGTTAAAATTCAGTTCCTCAATTGGTATTTGCCACATTTCAAGTGCCAAACAGCCACCATATTAGTGCAGATCTAGAACATGTTCATCATCATAGAAAGTTCTATTGGACACCTTTGCCCTAGAAAAAGCAAGTAGGCCAGTATTGCTAAAAAGGATTCGGTAAGGGTCAAAGTAATGGATGAGGTCACAAAGTTTAAAGGAGCACAATTGTGTAAGAGCTATTCTGAGTTAGGAAGTTTGGAGAGTTTTACCAAAGGTGTAACTAGAACTGACCAGACATTTAGAATAATTACTTTGAGTTATTTTTGTAATAATCCAAATGAAAGATGATCAAAGATGGATAAGGTGTTAACAGCAGAAGTGGTGAAGAGTATTTAGGTTCTATGTGAATTTTTAGGTTGTTACCAAACAGATTATGCTGGTGAAAAAGTGGAGTGTGTCATGATAAAACAAGTTAGGAGAGAAACCAGTGTTTGCAGTATAGGAGAGGCTAAGGTAGGTTTTAGACTGACCTGATTTTGAGATGGCAACAGCGAGCTGAAATGCCTAATGGGCAATAGGAAAAGTAGAGTTCAGATGAGAACAGGCCCTGAATACAGATACTCACTGGCATACATGTAAGAGATGAAGCAGAAGTGAGGTCATAATCTTCAGAAGATTCCTAAAGACTGGTCCTTAAGAAACAGCTACAAGAGGGAAGTGGGTAAGGCAAGGTGACAAATGACAACTTATCACAACCTTAGAAGAATGGGAGTGTCAACAGTCACCTGTGACAGAGGTGCTCAGGAGTACATTTGGAAAGGACCTGGTCTCTAAGAGTGCAGTCCTTACCAAGGGGTGGGGGTGGGGAGGCAGGGACAGAGGTTGGAATGCAGGAGAGAATCTAGATTGAAATGGTTTCCATGAGAACAGAGGACTGGGATGGACCAATGTTACTCAGAAAGGGAAGTGTTAACAAACTTTGGCGTTTAAACAATCGTTTAATTTGGTCCAGCCAAATGGTAGTGTCATTTGTGTTAAACGTTGTCTTCAGACAAATTGAATATGCATTTTAACATTCAGAGTTTATTTTAGGCCACATGACAATAACAAAAAACGTCCTAAGAAATAGTTTTAGGAAGGATGAATACATGGATGAAGACCAGACCTGAAGGTTGTTATTTTCAACCTTCCGGGATGAGGTAGCAAGTAGGCACTTTTAAAAGTGGGAGCTGGGGGAACCCAAGGCTTCTGTGATAAAGAGCTAAATTTTAATTATTCTACAACCTCGATGGAGAAGGAATAGTCCCAGTGCTGGTTCTTTCAAAGTGGGCAAAGGCAGTAAACACTAAACACTGGCAAGAGGGACAGAGAGAAAGCTATAGGTGTCCTTTGAGCTCCCTTCTACCCCAGAAGCCCTGGTTAAAGGGTGAAGGAGAAGCTCAGAGACTCAGGACGGCAGCCAGTTGGATTTTTCCTGGTAGGATTTCAGAAACAAGCTGATCTAGACTCAAAAAATTGAGATTCAAAAAAGAACTTTACATATCATCTGGTCGAATCTTTCTCATTTACCAGATGAGGTACTTAGAGAGGTTAAATAAATCGCCCCAAGTCATGCAGCTAGTTCTAGGCGGAGCCAGACCTAGAACCTAGGGGGCTGATTCCAGGTCCCTAAGTCCCGGGCAATTTCTGCCTCACCATTCCACTTGTGTTAAGAGAGTGGGCCTCTACTACTGAATGCGGACGGAAATGTTGTAAAGCAAATTCAGCACTCGAGTTCTAGCGAGGGTGATAACAGAGTGAGGGTGGGGATGAATGCTGTTTTGAAGAGGGCTCTTGGGTTTGGTGAAAGAATGCTGGCTTCTTACAGATACCCTGGCAACAGGCCTTCTGGAACCTGCCCCGGTGCTGAAATTGTGCCTTACTTGCCATGCTGAGCAGCACCCAGAGAAATCCGCTACGTTGACAAGTGTCCATTTCACTGACCTCTGGGTAGTAACTCCCGCGTGTATTTTTATAAAAATCCATTCCGGTACAGCCCCTGGGTATCTTCGGAGTGGGAGGACAGGAGACAGGAAGAGGGGTGTAGTAGAAAGTAATTCGAGTTGGGAGTAGGGAGGTGGACTGCAGGCGGAGCGGAGGGGGTGTGAGAGAGGAGGGAGAGTGGCAGGCTTGACCAGACCCGAGGCCCTTGGCCCGGGCCGCGGGCGTCCTTGGACCCCGCGGGGAGGAGCGCACTCTGGCTGGACTCCGCGCCCTGCGCTCCCGGCCGCGCCACCCCAGCGCCACCTCGTGCCTCGGGGAGAAAAGGCACCGGCCCTTCCTTCCTTGGCGATCCCTGTCTGAGGCTGGGTGCCGGTTCGGAATCACAGCCGCCGGGGCTTTGCAAAGCGGCCACCCCGACGCCAGCCCTACGAAACCCAGCCCAGGGCTGTGCAAGCTACTAGAGGGAGGGTGAGCCCCAGGGGTCTCCCACCCTAACTCACGTTGTACTCCCTCAGCCAGCACTCCAGTTTATCGTGCATGGCTCGTAACGATTCGTTACAGACCAGTTTCTTCAGGTTGTCAGCCATCCCTCGCTTTTCAGCTCGGCCCCGCTCTCGGAGATGGAGACGTGGAGGGGACGAGGTGTGGTCTCCGCAGGACGATGGGGTGTTAAGGCAGGAAGGGTGTTATCTTCCTGAGGGGCTCAGAGCGCGGCTGGTTTTTCCATCGTCCCCCTCGGGTCGCACCGGGCAGGATTCGGGAAGCCAGTGGGGAGGTGCCCTGAGCCACAGCCGCCGAGCCTCATCCGCTGCCCAGCGCGGTCTCCCGGCTTCCCGGCTGCTTCCGGGCGCAGCAGCCGTAAATACCCCTGCGATTATTAAACAAACCTTGACGTGGGCGGGCAGCTGCTAGGGACGCGCAGGTCCACGTGGTGGCAACGCCCGGTCGCCGCCCAGCCCCCGTTGCATCCCCCCATACATCTGCTCCCCCAGCCGCCCCCTGCATCTCCGGGGGTCCCGGGTCCTTCCCGGGTGCGCCGGGTGGCTGCTACTGATCCTGCTGGTGCTCCTCTTCCTCCTGCTGCAGCTGCTGGTGCTCCTGGCCGAAGGCGAGGCCGCCGGATGCCGCTGGGACTCTCGTCGGGCCGGGGGCTGGGGGACCCTAGACAGCAGGTGACCTCTGCGTGAGCCCCTGATGAACCGAGACTGGAGCGCTCTGTGACCAGAGGCAGCCAGAGGCAGCCAGAGGCTTCTGGTCTAGAAAAGCTTAGATTGTTTCTCCGTGGAGGCTTTTCGTTAGGCTCTTAGGTGGCACCTGTTTGGCTCCTTCCTTTATTCTTTCATTTCTCAGGTCTTTAATTCTTCATTTGTAGCGTGTAGGGTTTGGTGCGTGCCCAGGTAAAAAGATTTTAGCTCCAGAATGTTCACAAATTAAAGTTAACCCCTCAGATTTAGACAAGATATGGTGTATTTTTAGAATCATTGAGCGCTGTAAAGTTTCGTTTAGTTTTGAATTGTCAAATTGAGACTTAGTTCAGACTCTGTTTGGCACTATTTTAAAAGGATGGATTAAGCCACAGTGATAGCTTGAACCATTTAAGAAATGAAACCATTTCAACTATCATCAAGCACTTTAGAAGCCCTTATTTTATACGCCATCAAGTGACAGTGCTGACTGCAAATCATCCTTGTCTATTCGTTGAAACAGTGGGGATGGAGCAGGGCCTCAGCTACTTTAATTTAGTTCTATTTTCTAGGTACTTGAATATATATGAACATTGCATATGTCCAAGTATGGTAAAATTCAGAATTTTCACCACCTCTTTTTTTTTTATTTCTCCTAATTACAGTGGCTTTACTGTCTTCTAATACCAATGAGGCTTATTTGTGCAGCTTGTATTCCTACTGTTTTCTGTGGACCACAAAATCAGGACTATGTAAATTCTCATCACAAGAAAAAAAATTGTAACTGTGTGGTGATAGATGTTAACTAGATGTATGTGTTGATCATTTCACAATATATACAAATCTAAAATCACAACGTTGTACATCTGAAATTAATATGTTTTGTATCAATTATGACTCAATAAAAAGAAAAGAAAAATAATGACTAGAAGGGTACATAACATATTACTTTATCATAGGAGAATAATAATTACTAAAGTAAAAACAAGCCTTCCCTTCAGAAAAATCCTACTAAATGTTCATTACTTTCTTCCTTTAAAAAAATAGCAAATATATATAGAGAGAGAGATAGGAAAGGAATGGATAAAAATATCACAACTTTCTTAATTTGGAGCCAATAATTGCACATTTCAATAGGCAATTGGAATCTTTGAATAATCCTATTTACTTATTCTTAAAAACAAGTTGGAATATTTACTTATGTTAGATTAGGGATTAAATCTTCTTCCTACCTATGGGTACTTTAATCTCTAGTCCTTGGTAATATCATCTGTAAACAAAAGACATTAATTCTTATTTCACAGGATTATTATGAGACTAGAAACAATAATCATGTAAATTACTTAGCATATACTGTAGTAAGTGCCTCATAATCCTGTGGTCATTTTACTATAAATGTTGATGACAGCATTATATTTAATAGAGAAAACTAGATTGGAAATGATCCAAGTCTACAACAATACAGTAATGGCTGAGCAAATCATCCAATGAAACGTACAATAGAAACCTTGTTATTAAAGAATATCTAGATCTAAGAACTCTCACTATGTAATGTTAAATGAAAAAAGCAGGACATCAAGTTAAATATATTGTGTTAGATTGTGCAATATTAACACAAGGTTTGATTATGGTTGATTTCAATTTGCTTCTTTATACTTTTGTGATTTTCAGAATTTTTACCATAAAGACAAATTGCTTTTATGAAAACTTATTACAAAGCAATGTTGCCCACAAACTTTACCACACTCAGAAATATGTTATCCAAAATATCAATATTTAAGCTAACTTGAAACAGAATATATTTTGACCAAATGTCCATATTATTAATTTAATAAAATCACAGATTCTTAGTGTAGACTGCATCTTTAAAATCACCTTAGACTATTAGACTATGCTGCATCATGTTATTTATTCTCTACCTAAACTCTAGCCCTACCACTAGATTCAAGACCCTCAAGGCCTGCAGTCATTTCATATACCTTTTGATTTCCCTAGAACTCTGGAGTATGTGTTGTGAATAGCAGAAACTGTGTGTTTATTAATAATAAAGAAATATAACCCTCAATGACTCAAAACAAAGGAAATATTTTATGTATTTATTAATTATTTACTCCCCCACCAATACTTCCATAAAAGGAGAGGTGGCTTAGAGTAGAAGACTTGTAGAAAATATCACTATTAGATTAGAAATATTTTTGAATGGAGTAAGAAAATATGCTCCAAATTTAAGCCTCTGTACTAAGATGGAGCCTCATTTAACATGTAATCTGGACTTTGTGGAAGCCGAGGCAGAAAGGAAAATTAGTTTTGTGATTATTTATTATTTGATTTTTAAAAGTACACAGAACAGTTCTTTGAAAGGAAACTCATTTTTCTGATACCAATTCTAAAATATGTTTATCGTTTTCCAAAGAGTATAAAACAACACAGATAAAAGTGTCTTTAATAACTCCCCCTTTTTTATGTAGACTGTAGAAACAAAATGTAGAAACAATCTTGATATGACTGTTTCTTGCAGTCACCTTTAATCAATGCCAAGGGGTTAACACTAGAATATATCAGAAAGAGAAAGCCAAGCAACTGACACCCCATTTCTTGGATCTCTGGTGGTTACTTGATAGAATCTTAAAACTCTGATGCCTGTAAGAATAAGTGGAGATCATCATAAGTGCCCTTAATGATGATCCCCTTTGCAGAACCTTTGTTGGGTGCTGGATAGCAATCAGTCTGAAAGCTAGAAATTGCAGTGTAAATGCTGATTAAGGAAGAATCCACATGATTCAAGTTATAAACATGCAGTCCACAAGGTTGGGGCTCTATTTTAAAAGCCTATTTTTTTGTGTGTAATAAAAGAAAATATCAGATACATAAAGGTTCTATTTGGAGAATATTTTGATGGTCTAATTTTGTCACAATATGATCATTTTATGATATTATCAATTAAACAATTATCTGAAGAGAAAAGATAAAAGACCTTTCTTTTGTGGTACACTAGCAGGTTTCTTGAAGAAGGTGAAAGAATATTAAACTTGGAATGTGGACAATCTTCCTTTATCTCACACTGCTGATTAGTGGTTTCTCATGACTTCACGTAAGTCTTTAATCACTCCTAGCATCATTTTTTCCATCTATATAATGAAAAACATGGACTAGATGAGCTCTAAGATCTGTTGCAGTTCTGACATTCTTCAGTGCTATTCTTTGATTTGTTTGGTTTCTTAATACACAGGTTATGGTTCAGATTGAGCGGATCATGCCCTTTTTTTCCATTTTTGGTTCACAGTTCAGTTTGGGTCAAGCTGATTCTGAGAGCATTAGCCAGTCACCAAAAACCGAGTATCTTTTTCAAGGACAATTTATTTTGCAGGCTTGTTAGAATAACATAACTAGCCTCCAGGAATTAAACAAGGGCTTCTGTACAGTTGCCCTTTAAAAAGTTTAAACCCAGCTCAAATTGACAAAAATCTTTCAGCTCTCCCAAACCCCCAGAGCTCATCACTCTCTTCAGCTTTTGGACATGTTGATACTGTTGCAATCATCACACTGTATTATACTCCTGTTTGTGAGCATATTAAAAAAAATAAAAGGACAGAGGCTTGTTTAGCTTTATATCCTCAATACAGCAACTGGTACATTCTAGGCCTTCTATAGGCACTTATTAAACTGAATTGTTAAGAAAAAGAGAAAGGAGTAAAAGAAAGAAAAAAGGAAAGAGATGATTGGCTGCTTTATATCTGATGTCATAATGAGGTAAAAATAAACAAATTTAATAGCCAGTTGGGTGTTCTTATGTCATAATAATTCTACCACCTAGCCAGGAGCCATTTGTTCTGGAGAAGTGTAATGTGTTAAACATCTGAATAGAAAAGCCTTTCTTAATTTTGTCCACTCTGAATTCTACGTTCATCAGTCAATTGGATAGATTTTTAATTTGGGATTTTAAGAAGCCAACAAATGATAAACTGAATTCACACAGTGTAGAGAGAGGTGTGTATGTAGTTTCATGCTACACTAAACAAATATATGTGACAAGCTACAAGGAAATACACTGGGATCCTCCTCACAATTTCCAGTTCCTCCTCACTTAGGACAGTTGCAAACCCTTTGCCAGTGTAGTTAAAAGAATAATCTGTTCTGCTCTGGCATGGGTGCTTTTCAGGCGCCCCAATCCCCTTCCGTGAATGCCATGCTGTTCTTATCCTACAGTTGGCCATGTTAGGATCTTGCATCTTTGGGTCAGGACCTATATTACTACTGAAGAAAATCTTTTAACCTTTGCTGACCCACTTGCATTAAGAGTCCTTTAGACCCAGTTTTTACTGGTGGTATTGCTAAGGCACTTCATCTCCACTCGCAGGTAGCAAAACACTAATTTGTCCATTAACTCTAGTGTAATGATGCGTGTTTGCACTTTATCAGCTTCATTTGGTCCTTTTTGTTCTCTGCCGCAGTGAAGGAATGGAAAAGAGTAAAATAAAAAACTTGTTAGATAGAGAACTATATGGTTGGGATCTGAGCTGGAGGCAGATTCCTCCACTGGTCAGAAGCAGGTAATATCAATAAGCATTCCCTGCTCACATCATCAGTTCAGAATTTTTCTGCAAAATTATTTCATGCCAGCTATTGGTTAAACTAAAAAACAACAGGAAAATCTTAATACACCACAATTGTATCACCTTAGCACCAAATTAAGAATATTTATGACAACAATAGATTAGAAAGGGAAAAAAAGTAGATTGAGTGTGACTTTTGAGGGCTGCAAGATACCCCTCCTATCTTAACTTCCATCATTATTGTGATGGAAGATTAAGGAATCTTTACCCTCCATTTTTTCAGTTCTGCTAGCTAAATGCAATGGCAAATACCTGGCTCTGTGAAAATGGCCACCAGAGGGGTGAGAGCAAGACGTATTAGTGCTGCACAGTGGGTATAATCTACATTGTAAGATAGCCTTAAGCTTGAGGGCAGTCCCTAGGATGAAAGGTGTTGAAATACATCTTTTCAGCATATTTGATGGACATTTACTGACATTCTAGTGTGACAGAAACATCTGCCTTAACTATAAGGCAAAATGAGACTCAGTCCCTGCTCCCTAGCATCTCACAATGTGTTCAGAAGAAAGATATGCAACCATAATTCAATGGGACAAGTTACAACAACAGATAAAAAATTCTATGGAAACAGTGACCATTCCCTTACCTCCTTCTCCATCCCTCTGAAGAAAGGATCAGGGTAAATTATGGAGGAAAGTGACTTTAGAGCCAGACCTGGAAAGATGGAGAGGAGTTTACCAGGAAGGGAAGGGCAATAGAACAGATGGACAGTAGCAAAGAGGCACAAAATTGCATGGAGAGTCAAGGAATGGTGAATATGTGAGTCCAGTATGATGTATTCAGCAAATCAGAGACAAGACTGGAAAGAGAGTCCTGGGTTCAGTTAGGATGCATCTTGTCTATCAGACTAAAGAAATAGATCATTATTTTGTAGGCAATGAGAAGAAGCAAAGGTCTGTAAAAAGCAAAAATGGTATGTTTGAGTCTCTTTTTTATATCACGTCAGAACTCTTAGAGGCCAAGTTTGGAATGTGTAGGACTGGACCCAGGAAAAGCACTTAGCAGATACAGAGATAAGAGTTAATGAGGATTTTCTGTGGGGTAATGCGTGGTGAACATTAGAATGTACACATGTCAGAGACACAGGTGCTAGTAATATTTTTTACCCAATAGAAAAAATTAATCCAATATTCACTCATCAAAATTACTAAATACATATTGTTTACTTGGTTCCTAATATGTTCAGGACTTGGAGCAACATAGAAGTAGTAAAACACTGCCCTTGCTTTGTAATGACCTTAGTCTACTCAGCAAACTGTATATGCATGAAAGGTGAAACAACACAGGTTAATGTGTTATTAAGGATCAAATGGCTGTCATAGCAAATTGGTGCAACAATAGTTAAAAAGAGAGACCAATAATGATTGGCTGTAATTGTCAGGAGAAGGTGAGACTGAGCTTGGTCCTTAAAGGTGGGTGGAACTGGGGAGATACTAATTCATAGACAAGACAAAGTAAAGATGGGCAAGTAAATAAATTTCAGTGTGGAAGAATTATTTTTACAGTAGAGGCATGCTTGAGGCTCACAGAGATGAGTGCAGAAGTCCAAAATTTATGATGAGAAGAGAGATTAAGAAGGATTTCCCAGAAGTGATATCCCTTGAGCTGAGTTTTGGTGGACAGGTGGGGGACTAGCTAGCTAAAAAAGAAAGTATCCCCATGCAACAGCACAAAGACTTTAAGAAGGTGGTGTATTTAGGCAAGCAGCTGGGCAGTGCAAATATTGCACATGGCTGGAGTGAAGGATGAGTTTGTTGAAGTGGCAGGGAATGAGACTAAAAAGAGGTAGATAGTAACCAAAAAGTAAAGGACCTTATGTGCTAATATAAGGAGTTTAATTTTTATCATGAAAGTTATTGGAGGCTTTTAAACTTCAGGGTGAAGATGACATAATCAAATGAATATTTTAGAAGACCACACTAAAAATAGTATAAAATGATCAGATTTCTGACTGGATGGTGGTGTTACTCACCAAGGGAATACATGAAGAGCAGATTGGTGGGAAAGATTTTGAGCTCAGTGTGTTGAGCTTGAAGTACATATTAGTTTCCTAAGGGCTGCCATAACAAATTACTATAAATTTAGTGGCTTCAAACAACAGAAACTTATTCTATCACAGCTCAGGAGGTTAGAAGTCAAAATAAGTAGTATTAGTTCCTTTTGAAAGCTCCAAGGTCAAATCTGTTCCATGCCTCTCTCCTAGCTTCTGGCCACAAGTCTTGGCATTCCTTGACTTGTAAATTACTCCAATCTCCACCTCTGTTTTCACATTATCTTCTCTGTATCTCTGTCCTCTTCTTCTTTTAAGGACACCACTCATTAGATTTAGGGTCCACCCTAAATTCTGGGTGATCTCATCTTGAGATATTTAACTAGTATCTGCAAAGAGCTTTTTGATGATATTTCCAAATATCATCACATTCACGGGTACCAAGGATTAGAACTTGGATGTATCTTTTGGGAAGCAACATTATTCAACCCACTATAAAGTGAATGAAGGGATAACTGTTTTCATAACCTAACTAGTACTCTAGCCTTGGCTGGCACTTCTAAATGCTAATAATATAAAACAGGCAAAGGAAATGTAGAATTAAAGACTTTTTTATATGGTAGAAAGAACAAAGACTTTAGGCAGATGGACCTAGGTTCAGTCCTGGCTATTAACTGAAAACTTGGTTAGCCTTGTCACCTCTATGATTTTTTATTTTTTCACTTGTAAAATGGGGATAATAGGACCTATCTCATTACACTGTTGGGAGAATTAAAGAGCATTACCAGGTACACAGCAGACTCAAAATATTATTTCAGAAAAAAGTTTGAAGATAATGTATTTGGGAATGACCCACATTAAAGATGTGGTCATGTGAATCTCTTTAAAGACTATAGCAACTGGCATCAAGAATCACAGTGAGGTGTCCTGTCATAGAGATGGAGATCAACAAGTAGCAATCCAAGAGGTGATGTTTCAGACAGCCAAAGGGACACTGGCATCAGGAAAATCAGTTATCAGGCATCTTACCACCTAAGTTGGTGAGGCAGGACCTTTAACCTTAGAAACTGGGATATCAGGCAGATGTCTATAACATATTTATTAAATTCATTACTATGCTAGGTATTCGGGTAAAAGCACAGGTTAAGACATGGACCTTCCAAACAGGGCACACCATCTTCTAGATGATGTCAGGCAGGCAAACAAGATAAAACACAGTGTAATAGAAAGCTCTACAAAAGACTAGTAGAGTTAAGGGGACAGACCTGCTAAACAGCCTGTGGGAACCTGGGAAGGCTTTAGAGAGAATGTGTCATTTGAATGGATTCTTGGAGGATGAATAAGAGTGTGATTGTGAGAGAAAAAGCGGACTTTCCAAGCAGAAGAAGAAGACGTAAAGTATTGAAAGCAAGGACCATGGTACCAGAACTGGACACAGAGACTGAGGATCAGTCGAAAGCCTAGTTATCTGAGTTGATAAACAGGACCAGAGCTAGACTATTAACAGAGACTTAATGATGACTCTCAAAGCACTGGGCTGTAAATTAGTCTTCCTGCCTAAGTTTGCTCTAGAATATGGGCAGGAGTGAGCCTAGAGATGTGAGTCAAATGGTTCTAGCATTTGGGAACAGTCTGCAGAGATCCATAACCAACTGGATAGTGCCATTAGCCAAAATCAGGGGAAAGAAGGGAAAAGCTCATGAGTTTATTATGCGACAGATTATCCAGTGTAAACTTCATGCCAAATCCTCTGATGTTAAGTAGGCAGAGCAGTGAAATAATGGTTCCAGTCATCAAAAAGCAAAAGTGACCTAGTTCCTAGTTCCTAGAGAAATAAAGTTTAACCAGCTGGTCACAGGTGGCTTACTAGAGGTGGTTTCAGCTTCTAGAAAGGAAACAGTTCCTGTACTTTGGTTGCTACTGCCTCACTCACGGCATTTTTTTTTAAAGAGGATTTGGGGATTATCCTGACCACAGGGAACAAGTGTACTCATGTTACTTGTACACTTGGGTGGCTTCCTGGTGTGTAGTAAATATCTGTTAAATTAGGTTCTCCAGGGCGTACATCGACACTACCTCGAATACTAATTGGAAAATCCACACCAACACCACAGAAAAAGCATCCTAAGCCCTACAAATAAGCATCCCTTTAGTGATTTGATGTCCTCAAGGACTCTTCGTTTCCAAGATTTTAACTGGCTAATTGGCAACTTGTTAACTTCTGACCACATTGCCACCCCCACCGCCCTCGTCCACGCGTCCTAAAACGGCCCTCCCCCACGGCCCCCCACCTCCCAACCCCGGAAAGCGGGTAGCACATCCCCGCTCGGGGCCACACCAGCCCTCAGGGATGCGGAATGGAGGGCACAGGGAGAGGCGTCCCTGTATTTGGAGGGTGCCCTTTCGGAGACTCCAGCGGCGGCCCAGGTGGCGCGGAGTCCACGTGCGCGGGAAACGCGCCCCGAGGCCACCGTCCCGGGTGCCGATCCGCCCGACAGAAGCGCGGAGCCCGGGAGGGCTGTGATTCCGTCCCGGGCGGGGTTGGGGGGCGTGAACGTCGCGGTCCCCCTCCCACGTCGCCAGGGCTCGGGCGCAGGCGCAGGCGCGAGAGGTGCAGCCGCGGCGAGAAGGGCGGTGAGGCCGGGCGCGCGAAGATGGCGGCGGCAGCGGCGGCGGCGGCGGCTGCAGAGCAGGTCTGAGGGCCCCGCAGCGGCCGGGAGCTGGAGGGCCAGGAGAGGCTGGGGGGCCTGCGGGTGGGGCGCGTCGTAGGCCGGCGGGCAGGGACAGGGCCGCGAGGGCCGCCGGTGCCGGGCTCGGCGGGACAGCGCGCGATGAGCTGTACGCAGCCCGCGATGCTGGCCAGGCCGAGCGGGACGGTGCAGGGGCTTCGGGGCCGAGGATGGGGAGCAAGCCGCGGCCCTCGGTCTGGCCTGGCAGTCCCCTGTTAGAGTGAGGAGGGGCTGCTGTCCTGGGAGGCCGGGAGGCGGCCGTGGCAGCCGGGAGCCGACTCCGGGACGTGCCCCGCTCAGTGGCCAGCGGAGATGCGGGTAAAAATAACCTCGGCCCCGGAGCCGCGAGGCTTCCCAGGCAGCAGCCAAGAAACAGTCAGCTGTTGCCTGGTGTCAGCTTGCGGCACTTCTTATTCTGCCATCCCGGATATGCAGACATCTAAGTTTCTCCTCCGCTTTATTTTTTTTTGGAGATTTGGTTACCCATATAAAACTGTCTCCTGTCTAAATGGTTTAAAATCCTTTTTTTAAAATGCTTTATGAAGTATTTTCCGATGTGCATTATAAACTTGGAACTTGGAATTGTTTAAAAGCCTGTTTTCCCCCAAAAGCAAACCATACATGTGCATACGTACGTACATACATACATATATATATGCATATGCATATTTATAGTTATTAGGGTGATTTGTTGCAATAAAAATAATTTTCATAGTTGCTTTCCCCCTTATTTCCCTTAAAAAAAAAACTTACGATAGTTTCTTTTGAAAAAGTCTAATTCTTCAACATTGTTGAAAAAATAAATAAGTCAAGTTGCCAACATTCTGTCTCCAGAAAATGTTTCCAGAAAATATTTTCTTAGGTTATTAACTGCTTTTAGGTACCTACTAGCTATATATCACTGGTCAATCATTCTAAGGGACATCAAAAATAGACGACATGAGCTTAAAATCAGACTGCCAAATAAATGCAGAAAAATCAGCTAAAGACAATAGGAAAGCTATAGATCATAATTAAAATAAAATCTGAAAAGATGAGTGAAAGTGAAAGGACACAAAACTTATTGGAGTTGTTGATAGTAAAATTGTTCCTTCACTTTCCTGATTTATCAGCTCTTGTTTTAGATGATTCTTTTTTCATCTGTATCACCTGTTGATTCTCTTGAGGTCCCACCAAGGTTCTGTTCTTGCCTTACACATAAACTGGGTGATCTGATCTATTCCTTAATCTCCACTTCAGAGTTTGGCATATATGTCTCCAGCCTGAACTTAACTGAATTTTCCACAGGCACACAAAACTCAAAGATGTTCAAAACAGATTGCATCTTTCACCATTAAAAGAGCTGCAACTATCCATTCATTTGTTAACCTAGCCAGAAACTTGGGAGCAGGGGTAGCTTAAGGGAGTCTAGAAGGGTCTTGCTCTGCTGTCCCAGGCTTGATATCTGAACACATTTGAACACAATGCCCCATATTTTCTCTTTGCTCCAGACCCCACAGATTTTGTAGCAGGTCCTACTTGGGACTCATCTCTATGTCACACTCGCATCCAATCAATTACCAGGTCCTGCCAATTCTACCTCATAATGCCTCTCCCCAATCTTCTCTTCATCTCCAGTGCCAAACAAAGGTCAGTCAAGCCCTCGTTTGACTGAGTCAAACCTGCTGTTGCTATCTTCCTCTGTAAATTCTTCTATTCCAGTTCATCTCTTTTTGGTTTGATTTTGCTGTAATGCAAGTCTGTTTGTGTCACTAACCTATTTTGAATCTTCAGTAGTTCCCCATTGCCTTCAGGATAAAGTCCATCGCTCTTGACGTGGCATTTACATCCATTCATTTACTGACCCCTAACCACATCTCACACCTCATTTTTGCCCCTCTCTTATACTCATCTTCCTCATCATCCATACAAAGCTAGCAAAATTAGTTCATCCAGAGATGCCTGGCACTGAAAGTGTCCTGCTGTTCCCTCTGCCTGGAATCTCTTTCTCTGCACTTTTGCCTGGCAACTCTTCCTTATGCTTAAAGACTCAAATGAAAGCTCAGCTTTTCTTAAAAACCTTTGGCTGATGCCCTTCTCACTAAGTAGAACAGCATTCTTTGTCTGGACTCTCAGTATTGGATGCATTGCTCCGCGGCAGCATTTGCCCCACTGGACTGTGATGTTCGTGACCCTGTCGATCTACTCTAGTGACCTGTAAGTTCACTGATGGTAGATGTTATGTCTTGCTCATCATGGTGTTCTGACACATCTGGCATTTAGTAACTCTTCAATAAATGATAAATACATCAAATTGAATGTAATAATGTGTATGAATTGGCAGAGAGGAGTAAAGAATGCATCCCAGGAGGGATAAATTTTGCTTTGTCTTTTGTGTAGACCTATATTCAGACTGGCCAAGACCTTTAAATAGGTCATACATGAGTGCTGTCACACACCCAAACTATGTCTGAAAATTAGAAGAAAGTATGCCTCCCTTCAGGTATTTTACTGCCTTTGGCTGAAAAACTATCAAAATGTATCTCCATCTCTGGAATGTCTGCAGTATCAATTCACTCTCATAAATGCTGCATCTCATTCAGATACCACCTACACAATTGTAATCAACATCCTGTTCTGTGATTTAAAAAAAATATATATTGAATTATCTAATACAGAGCCTTCCTTACTGCTTTGTCAAATTTAAAATTTTTATCTGCTATATTACAAGGTTTATTCTCGTCTTTTTCTGTTTTCCATAAGCTATTAAACAGCCTGCTTCCTCTGCCACCATGGTAAGATTGCAGAAGCCCTCTCTTGGCAGATGACCTTTTACATCCCTAGGTCAAAGAAGAATGTTTTCACTTCTTGGTGTGAACCACTTCAGTGAAGCAGGAGCCCCCCCTTTAACACTCCTTTTCTCCTATACGCTATACCACTTTATTTCCTGCCTCCTGTATGGTCTCGTTCCCCACATTATGCCTTACTCTGAGATCTTTAATCTTTGTCCCTCTTGGCATCTTTCCCTCTGTCATCAAACCTACAAGTCTTACTCCAAATTGGGGGTGTTGGGGAATGGATACACTAACAATAGCAAACACAGTTTTCCTCTGACAGCACCTAATTCTTCAGCTACAGTCTTTCCTTGTTCCACCTCTGGCCTTGAAATATATGTATACATGCTGGCAACTTTTTGATGCTATTTTTCTGCTTATCAGTTGCTACTCAAAATTGCTATTCATAGTTCATTGTTGAAGGTTATGGAAACATTTCATGACAAATCAAGTTCAGCAACACTGAACATCCTTGGTTTTCTTACCATTCACTGTACATCTCATTTTCCACTGGTCCTGCACGTTTGGTTTCCTTGGCTCTTTGTTCTCATCCCTCCCAAATCTATATCTCTAGTTTTAGTTTCTTTTTATACTCTTATAAATTATGGAGGATCCCAGAGAGCTTTTGTTTATGACGGTTATATCTGTGGATATGTGCCATATTAGAAATTAAAACATAATTTTTAACAGGAATACACATTCACACATCCCATTAGCTCTTAAAGCAATGATATCATAACATATGGTTTATAGCCTCTGGAAAACTCTGCACATTCGTGAGAGAAAGAGAGTGAAAAAAGGAAAATAGCACCTTAGTGTTACATTATTTTGAAAATAGTTTTTCACCCTCCAGCCACATGCAAGGGTTCAGCAGATACCTCCAGGGTTGTCCAACATCTACACTGGAAATTACTGGTCTAGGGTAATGTTAGCTTTGGTCAATTGGAGTGATAAATTACAAAGTGTGTCAGTCAGCCTTTCCAACTTCTTTTCATGTAAATGAAATAAATATATACTTAAACAAGTCATTATAAATCATTAATAAAAACAAGATTACCCACTGTAGAATACATATGTCAGTGCTTTCCCCAAGTGAGCTAGCTGTACACTTTACTGACAGTGGGACTAATCAAAGCAGAAAGTGTGACTATGTTACCATAGTCACACTGAAGGTTCTTCTCAACTACCCCCCTGAGCTTGGTATGTCTTTACTTGGACCCTATAACTCAATGTGACTTGAAATTTATTAGTGGAAAATGTATCATTAACCAATTCGTCTTACATGCATCAAAAAAGTGACTGTAGCTGTTCCATTGTGTTATATTTTGTTTTTAGCAAAGTTCCAATGGTCCTGTAAAGAAGTCCATGCGGGAGAAGGCTGTTGAGAGAAGGAATATCAATAAAGAGCACAACAGTAACTTTAAAGCTGGATATATTCCAATTGATGAAGATCGCCTCCATAAAACAGGACTGAGAGGGAGAAAGGGCAATTTAGCCATCTGTGTTATTATCCTCTTGTTTATTCTGGCTGTTATCAATTTAATTGTGAGTATATGGTACAGAATATTTCTTAATTACTGTGGGGAATTTTTCATCTATTTTTCAGTGAAATCATGGACTTTGGTTCTGTAATATCTTTCAATGCCCGCTTTCTGTTTTTCTATATATGTTTTAATCTCTTTCTGAGTTTTAGTGAATATTTTATATATTAAAAAACATATAATCCCTATCAAAGTACCAATAGCATTATTCAACAAACTAGAGCAAATAGTTCTAAAATTCATATGGAACCACAAAAGACCCAGAATAGCCAATGCAATCTTGAGAAAGAAGAATAAAGCTGGGGGGATTATGCTCCCTGACTTCAAGCTCTACTACAAAGCCACAGTAATCAAGACAATTTGTTACTGGCACAAGAACAGACCCATAGACCAATGGAACAGACTAGAGAGCCCAGATATAAACCCAAGCATATATGGTTAATTAATATACAATAAAGGAGCCATGGATATACAATGGGGAAATGACAGCCTTTTCAGTAGCTGGTGTTGGCAAAACTGGACAGCTATATGCAAGAGAATGAAACTGGATTATTGTCTAACCCCACACACAAAAGTAAACTTGAAATGGATCAAAGACCTGAATATAAGTCATGAAACCATAAAACTTAGAAGAAAACATAGGCAAAAATCTCTTGAATATAAACATGAGCAACATTTTCCTGAATGCATCTCCTCAGGCAAAGGAAACAAAATAAAAACTGAACAAATGGGACTACATTGTTCTAAAAAGCTTCTGTACAGCAAAGGACACCATCAGCAGAACAAAAAGGCATTGTACAGTATGGGAGAATATTTTTGCAAATGACATATCTGACAAGGAATTAATATCCAAAATATATGAAGAACTCACATGCCTTAACATGCAAAAAGCAAATAACCCTATTAAAAAATGGGCAGAGGATATAAACAGACATTTCTCCAAAGAAAAAATTCATATCACCAACAGGCACATGAAAAGATGCTCCACATTGCTAATTATCAGGGAAATGCAAATTAAAAACACAATGAGTATCTCCTCACACCAATTACGATGGCCTACATCCAAAAGAAAAACAACAACAAATGCTGGCGAGGATGTGGAGAAAGGGGAACCCTCCACTGCTGGTGGGAATGTAAAATAATTCAACCATTGTGGAAAGCAGTATGGAGGTTCCTCAAAAAACTAAAAATAGAAATACCATTTGACCCAGGAATTCCACTCCTGGGAATTTATCCTAAATACAGAATCCCAGATTCAAAAAGACATATGCCCCCTATGTTTATCACAGCACTATTTACAATAGCCATGAAATGGAAGCAACCTAAGTGTCCATCAGTAGATGAATGGATAAAGAAGATGTGGTACATATACACAATGGAATATTCAGCCATAAAAAAAACAAATCCTACCATTTGCAACAACATGGGTGGAGCTAGAGGGTATTATGCTCAGTGAAATAAGCCAGGTGGAGAAAGACAAGTACCAAATGATGTCACTCATCTGTGGAGCATAAGAACAAAGCAAAAATGGAAGGAACAAAACAGCAGCAGATTCACAGAACCCAAGAATGGACTAACAGTTGCCAAAGGGAAAAGGTCTGGGGGGTAAGGGGAGTTGGAGGTGGGAAGGGTGGGAGAAGGGGAATAAGGGACATTACAATTAGCACACAGAATGTGTGTGGGGGCATGGGGAAGACACTGTAGCACAGAGAAGACAAGTAGTGACTCTATGGCATCTTACTATGCTGATGGACAGTGACTGTAATGCGGTATGTGGTGAAGACTTGATAATGGGAATCTAGTAACCACAATATTGCTCATGTAATTGTATATTAATGATACCAAAATTAAAAAAGGGGGGCCTAAACCCCAGTATGCTCATACGAGTTTTATTTAGAAAGAAATGTTCATTGATTCTTCCCTTTTAAGGACTTAACTTTTAAAAGGTCAACTCAATAGAGAGACCTTTGCCAAGATGAATTTATTGCCTTCATCTTTTCTAAAAAATGCAATTATTCTTATTTTCATTCAACTTTTTCCGCATTTAGTCTTGCTTCCCCAGCTAGGTTTAAAAATTTCCAACCCTTGGATGGCAGTACAGAGTTATATTTTGTAGTGTTAAATCTCTGTTGTCAAAGAATGAAAGGATCCAGTAGGCTGGTTTACACTAAGATGTTGAGGACCTTTTGCATTGTCTTTTCCAATGATATTTGCTTTTTTAAAGAAGATTTTTAATCCAAGGTTATAACTACCTGAGAGTTAAATTTGAAACTCTCTGGCATGTTTGTGGACAGATATTTTCAGAAAATGATTATTGATTGGTATACTTAAGACTGTTCATAAACATGGAGTGCAGCAGTTCTAAAGTGATTCCATTTACTTGATTTTTGACATCTGATACTCTCAAGCCAGTCCTTTAGTCTTCTAATCTCATTTTCCAAATCTGTACTTAAATCGATAAGAGCTTAACTAGAAACACATGTTGTGAATTTATTTTATTTTATAAATTTATTTCATTGGAAACCCTGGTTAAGATGGCAGAATGAAGACATTTTCATCCCTTTCTTCTCTCAAAAGCCCATCCCTAGGTGACAATATCAATAAACAGAAATGTCTTAGAAGAAAATGGGAGGCAATCAAAATCCTAAGCCATAATCTATGAAGACAAAAAAAGGAGGAGGAGGAATGGCAAATAGCTTACCAGAGAAGAGAAACTGCTCACGTGTGTTGGTGAGAGGTCTGCAGGGTTTGTTGGTGAAATGCCTTGTAGAATCCTCAGGAACTAGAAGTACAAGCACCTTGAAAAGCAGGAACTGAGAAAATTCTATGGAAAGCCATGAGATTCCTAGCCTTCCTCTTCCAGCCAGCAGTTAGGCAACTACCCCTCATAACCTCATGTAAAAATAGTGTGTCTTTGGACACAGGGCACCAGAGAGGATTCTTTTCTGCCTCAGGAGAGTACCCAGGGGAGGGGAGTGATGGATTTCTATACTCAAAGCAGGGAAGTCTGAATCTTGAGCACTGAGACTCTTATCCTCATCCTCCCCTTCCAGCTCCCTGTCATCAGGCTTATTTCCCCCATGCAGGAGTTAAAATAGCCTTCTCTGAAGAAACTGAAGCACCTAGAGAAAAGACCTATAGATATGACACTTGTCAGGTCCCACCTAATCTCCCTACTGTGGAGCCTGTCAATCACAAGCCCCACCTCACATAGAGAACTTTCTATGGACTTCTTACTATTTTACTGTTAAATATGAGCACTGAGCCACCAGGGATCAATCAGTTTTCTTTTTTAAAGTTCCAGGAATTGAAAAATGATAGAGACCAAAAACACCCAAAACATGGGAAAAGTAGGAATTCAGGGAGATAGAGAAAATACAACAAATGATAGAAAACTTTAAAACCAAAAACTAAAATCATCAGAGAAATAAGAGAATATTGCATTCACGAAACAAGAATAACCTGCCATTAAAAAGGATAAGGAAGAACTCATAGAAATATATACATAGGGATGGATGGAAGGATGGATGGATGGATAAAATAGATACTAGACGGTGAAGAAAAGGAACTCTTCCAGAAAATTCAACACAATTGAAGAACCAATCAAGAAACTATAATGTTCTGTTAATATGAGTTTCAGAGAAAAAGAGCACACTGGGGAGAACTCTGAAATAAAGAAAGAAAATTTCCTAGAACAAATTGAAAGCTACCATTTGAGGTCCAGCATTATGCATAAAAAAGACTCACACCAAGGCCATTACTGTGAAATTTAAGAAAGCCAGGAATAAAGATCCTAAAATCTTCCAGAGGAAAAAAGCATGTTACATATAAAGAATACGAAGTAACAGTGACATCAGACCTCTCAGAAGGAAATTAGAAAGCAAGGGCCTTCAAAATTGAGAGAGAAAATAATTTCAAATCTAGAGATCTATACAAAACTAGACTACTAATCAAATGTGAGGGATTATCAAGACATTTTTTCAGCCACACAAATTCTCAAAAAACATTTACTTCACATGCTTCTTTCTAAGGAAGCTGCTGGAGGATGTACTCCCCAAAAGAAGGTACTAAACCAAGAAAGTTGAAGACAAGGACCCAGGAAGCTGGGTATCTAGCACCAGGGAAGGACAAAAGGAAATTCCAGCATGAAAGTGAAGGAAAAGTCCATGATTATAGCTGTTAAGCAGACTGTTGCCAGAGGGAGAAGGTCCACACTGGAACAAGAAGATAGGGACTCCAAAAGGATTTCCTGAGAGAAGAGAATAGAACTAATAAATTACCTGAGAGGTTTGAATGTTTAGAACATTTACTGAGTGACATTTTACAGAAATGTTAGAGGATTTGAATAAATTTAGTCAGATTTTCAAAGGAACTAATAAGCAAATGAAAAAGACAAATATTATTCTGAGAGACACAAAGCACAGGAAATGAAGTGCCTCCATGATACAGTATTTTGTTCCATGGTAGCAGTGAGCAGTATGTATATGGTTGTAATACTGAAAATATTGACCATGGGTTTAAATGAAACTTGAGACTGGAGTTGGGGGAGAAGTAATGTAAATGAGCTAAAATAGAAAATGAATATGTAAATTAGATAAGTTAATAGATAAAACCCAAAATTGATAAGTGAAGACAATATACATATTTAGAAATGTGAAGATGAATGTTAAATGAATACCTAGCATTGTTGAAAGTGGTTGTCCCTGAAAGAGATATTGAGGGAGTAGAAAAGATAAGAAACTTCCTTTTTTATTGTAGATCTTTTAGCACTTGTGACTTTTACCTATTTGCATGTAATACCTTGTTAGAAATAAAACTGGTTTTGCTCATAAGTGGAAAAATCAATTGATATGTTCACCTCACTGATGAAACATTTTAGGAAGTTTAATCCTTTGGCAATTATCTTTTTTGTTTTTTTTCAATTGTGTGAAATGTATGCTGCCTATTAACAGTGAACTTGTTTTATCTTTTAGATAACACTTGTTATCTGGGCTGTGATTCGCATTGGACCAAATGGCTGTGACAGCATGGAGTTCCATGAAAGTGGTCTGCTTCGATTTAAGCAAGTGTCTGACATGGGAGTTATACATCCTCTTTATAAGAGCACAGTAGGAGGAAGGCGAAATGAAAATTTGGTCATCACTGGCAATAACCAGCCTGTAAGTTACCATATTAATTGAGGGATGTTAGAAAACAAGTGTTGGTAAAAACCTAGAGTTGATTATTAGAAATGGGTATTTTCCTTTAGAGAATTTATATATATGTTTAATAATTTAATAAATAATTCACTGGTCTTATAATCTATTAATGTTAGATGTTTTCTTAATATTCTAGATTTTGTTCCATGGTAGTATTTTTTATGATACATATAATTACTAAAAGAATAGTTTTAAACCAAATTTTTTTTAATTTAAAAATTTTTAATTTTTAAAAAATTTTAAGCTAAAAACAGTTTACTCTTTTCTCCTCCATATGAGCAAACCATTTAAAAAAGCACCTTTGCAGGTTAGAATACTCTCTACATTCTTGAAGTCTGGTAGATAATATGCTAATCTAGTCTATGGCAGCCCATGCTAAGTGGCTGCTATAATATAGGTTTTGAACTGACTGGAACCCCAAGGAGGTATTCTTGCTGTGCCTTCCTCCTACCCACCTTAGGCCTAAGTCCTTGAGCCTGCTTGTAACCTGTGTATTTGTTCAGAGCAGTATAAACAAATAAGAATATAAGCCCTCGTTTTAAAGGGGGTGCTGTATGCCACCTCTCCCAAGTGGGTGGAGGGAAGAGAGACAGTTAAAATTATTTGAAGTTTATTATTATATACAATGTCTTTTATAGTGTTCTTATGAATTTTGGATGCAGTCTTTGATAACATATTCATGATAAAGTGTTTTTCTGAAGATTGTTTTCCAGCAAGGGACAACAAAGCTCAGTGTAGAAAAGAACAAAACTTCTATTACAAGTGACATTGGTATGCAGTTTTTTGACCCAAGGACTCAAAATATCTTATTCAGCACAGACTATGAAACTCATGAGTTTCATTTGCCAAGTGGAGTGAAAAGCTTGAATGTTCAAAAAGCATCTACTGAAAGGGTATGATATATTTTCTTTGCTTTATTAATGGAAGAGAATTATTGTTGAAAGTTACAAAGTGGGAGGGGAGTTTACTGTTTTATAGTGGTATGAAGAAATAAATTCCAGAACAGTGGAAAGGGTAAGTTCTAGATTTGTCATTAACTAGTTTATGTGATCATTTTCAAGTCAGCCTTCTTTATCTCAACATCTATAAAACATGAATGAAAGCATTTGCTTTTCATATTTCTTGGTTGAAACTCCTATTCCTCTTTTGCTAATAACAATTCTCACTTTAATTTAGAAACTGTTTTCACTACTTTTTTTTTTCCAATTTTCAGATTACCAGCAATGCTACTAGTGATCTAAATATAAAAGTTGATGGGCGTGCTATTGTGCGTGGAAATGAAGGCGTGTTCATTATGGGCAAAACCATTGAATTTCACATGGGTGGTAACATGGAGTTAAAGGCAGTAAGTATTTTTTAAGAATTTAAGATAATTATTAGATTCTTGGATATGTAAATCCATGTGTGGAGTAGTATATGATTATTTTAAATGGTATGTAGTTGTATGTTTTTGATAAGGAAAGATGTTCAAAATGAAGTATGAGGTGAAAGTTATAAAACAATTTTGAAATACCTAATTTTTATTTTTCAGAACATAAATATGTTTATAAAAACCTGGAATGGTATACCAAAATGTCAACAACAATGGTTAACTATGGGTAGTGTAACAGATTGTTTTAGTTTTAGTTCTACTTCTGTTTGCCTGTTATTTTGTAGATTTCTTTTCTGCATAATATTATCTGTATTATCTTAAAAGGCAGAACAGAAAACTTCCCAAAAGAATTTTGGGAGATCAAAGTATGTATCCATTCACCAAAGTTGTTGGGCTTTTTTCAGTTAAAGATTTTTCTTATCCCTTCCTGGGTTTTATATCCAGTGATATGAATCAATTAGCAAATATTTAAAATGTATTTTCATTTATACACCTATTATTAACTGTAAAGGAAAAAGATTCTGCCTTTATTTTATCTGCTGAAAAGTAAAATTTTCCTTGTGCTTCACAAATTATATCTGAACTTTAGTAGGCAACATATCTGATATAAAGGAACCGTAAGTCCCAAAATGTTTACCTGCTCACAATTCTTCTCAAAGTACACTTATTCAAAATGTCTTTTGGCACCTGCTATATGCTACTTAACTAAAGCTAATTAAATTTGTTTTACCAAGTTTAAATGACACAAGGGAACTTAAATTTAAGGACTTATAAAATAATTCTTTCTTTTTTAAAAATTGTATTTCATAGTTCTTAGATAAAATAAACTTTAAAAAATTAAATGTTTTCAATTTCATAAACAACTTTTCCCCCTTAATGCACATATTCCAATCTCTACAGAATAAATGTGGACATAAAATGTGACTCTTGCCAGAAACTCAGTAGTAATACTGAGTCTTTTTTATATATGTATTACAGTAAGAAGCCATTCCTCTGAGCGAATAGTTTTGAAGAACAGTCACACTGGGGCTCTTATTTTCTACAGTAGAAACTCAAAGATGCAAGATGTGTGATAGATTTGTATATAGCTATTAGCAAGCTACCTAAATTTTTTTTCCATCTGAAAATTCTACCTGTTAATGACAAATACTAAAAATACTTTGAAATACACATACACACGTATCAGTTTCTCCACATTTAAAGAAAAAGAAGCCAGTATTATAGTTAGCTTTATAATTCACGTAGTATTAGTGGTTATTTTTAAGTGTATAGCTAATTATTAGAAAGAATTTTATCAAACTGCTTTTAAAAAAATAACTCCTTTAGCAATTTAAAGAAAGTGAAGGTAGATTACCACAAGGTGGCAGCATTGGAACAAAATTTGAAAAATCATCACTTAAGAATTACATTTAAGCCATATATTATCACTACATAGTCAATTAGCCATTTCCATTCATAACCTACTTTCTCTCATTATTGCAAATACCTGCTATATGCTGATGGCTCTCAAATTTGGAACTCGTGCTTTAATATCTCCTCTGAACTAAGATTCACATATCCAACTGCCTTCTTACCTTCTCTACTTCAGTAGCTAATTAAGCACCTCAAGCTTAACAAGTCTAAAATCTTCATTATCTTCATTTCCTCCCTTCCCAAACATGCATCTTTTTTTTAAGTGTTCCCTTCTGGTTAATGTTTCCCATTAACAAAGCCTTCCGGCTCTCCCTTCAGAAGATGTAGAGTCTGGCTGCTTCTCACCCCCACCCCTACCACCGTGTAAAACACCGTCATTTCCCACCTGTGCTGTTGGAACAGCCTCCTAAGTTATCTCCCTGCTTCCTCTTTCACCCCTGTAGTCAGTTGTACAGCAGCCAGAGTGATCCTTTTTAAAAGATCATGTCACTTCCCTATTCAGAAGCATTCAGAAGTCTTCACTTTCCATCTAACCTGAATAAAATCCAAAGTCCATTCCCTGGCTTTACATGTCTGACCCCTGGTTATTTATTTGACTCCTCTCCTAGCAACCAACCCCTTCATTCTCTCTGCTTCAGCCACAATGGCCTCCTCTCTGTTCCTCGAACACCAGGCACTTCTCCCTGGGGCCTTTGCATGTACTATTTTTTCTGCCTGGAGTGCCCTTCCACAGTTAACCCTATGGCTTGCTTCCTCACTAATACATTTTCCATTGGACTATGACCTTTAGAGAGGCCTTCCATGACCACCCTATGTAAAGTAGAAACTCTGCCTGGTTACTTTCTACTTACCCTGACTTACTTTTCTCAGATGATGTCTCATTTGTTTTACCCATTCATGTGTTTATTATCTTCCCCTCCCTATTAAAATGTTAACTGTATAAGAACTTGGCCTCTGCTATCTGTTAACCACTATATCCCCAGTACCTAAAATAGTATCTAACACATAGTAGACATTGAAAAATTATTTGTTGAATGAATTAAAAGCAGAAAAGGAAAGAGAGAGGGAGAGAGAAGTTTAGGAGTTCCTGAAAAGAAAGTCTACAGTACGAGAATGTTCCTGGAACAGTGGGCTTGAAGAAGAGAACCTCCGTGCAGTATCCTTTAGTGCCTGGTCTTCAAAATTATATGGTTTAAATCTTCATTTGTGTTGTTGCAAAAACATTGGGAATTAAAATTCATTTTCTCTAAGAGAAAAACAGTCTTTTTCTTCTCATCATCGGAAACTTAACTTTGTCAAAACTCTCTTAGGAAGTAACAAATGAAAATGATCTGATGACTTTATCAACATCAGTCTGTGCACTTAGGAATTTTTATGTAATTTTAACTAACTGGGAAATAAATTGTTACAATTATGTTGATATGCATCATGAACTACTACTAAGAGGTCACTTGACATTTGTTTTCTCTATTGTTTTGGTCATGATTTTGTTCTATCTTCTGCATTCTTTTCTTCTTAATATTCCAGTAAATTTTCTTTATTAACAGTGTTCTGTGACCACCTCCAGAGGTAAATAAATCATATTCTCATTCTCCTAACAGGAAAACAGCATCATCTTAAATGGAACTGTGATGGTTAGCCCAACTCGCCTACCTAGTTCCTCCAGTGGAGACCAGTTTGGTCCTGGTGACTGGGTGCGCTACAAGCTCTGTGTGTGTGCTGATGGAACTCTCTTCAAAGTACAAGTGACAGGCCAGAACATGGGCTGCCAAATCTCAGACAACCCCTGTGGAAACACTCATTAGAAGAACCTAAGAGGTCATCAGTGTGTTCATGTCTTGACTTTTTTTTAAATATGCATGCAAATCATGTTTTTACAGTTTGTGATAACTTGTAATTATCTTATCTGCAGAGCAACTACTGTATCTATTTTACAATCTCCATATTTAAATTATTTCGAGATCCTAAATTCTAATTCATTTTATTAAGTTTGCACTGATCTTTAAATTATAATTCTCTAAAATAGTTATCAGAAGTGAATAAAATCAAAATTAATCCTTAAAGGAGTTATTTTAAAATTTCACTATTCCTTGGCTAAGGGATAAAGGCTGAAGCAACTGTTTATAGACTCACTGTAAGTAAACTGTTGGTAACTAATGGGGGTAGACCTACTTAAGGTGTTTAAGACGTACACAGTCAATAAATGTTACATTTTCTGTCTTCAGCTTCTAAGAAAAAAGGCAGATTTTTAGTGCACCAACTTACAGCCATATTCTCATATGCAAGTGAATTTGCTAACTTCATTCATATATGTGCAATAGTAAGAAACTACAGTTTCTTAGTTTTACACTAGGAAGAAAATACTCTATAATGGAATGTTTACTTGTTAAGTATTGATACATAGTAAGTGTTCACAATGTGGTAGGAATTAAAAACCATCTCAGCTTTAACTTTTAAATAATGGTAATAGCTTTCATTTACTGAGCATCTTATATATCCTAGGCACTATCTTAGGCATAGCATGTGTAGTATCTCTAATTTTTAACACTGCTCTGTAAGTAGGTGTTATTTTTCCCAGTTTTATCCAGTAGGAAGTTGAGGAACAGGGAAGTTAAGAAACTTGTCTAATGTCACAAAGGAAATAGAGTTTAGGATTGAAATTCAGGTGTGATTCAAACTTAGATATACCTTCTTCCAAATACTGTGTTCTTTTGACTATCTGCACTGAAGTTTTAGTTAATTTAAAATTGTAGAAAGATAACAAAAGCTAATTAAAACTTATCTATGCAGGTAAAAATCAAACAAAACTAGTATGCCTATTCTAGTTTTTTTAAAAAATCAATCTTTTGTCAAAAAAAAAATGGCCAATTGCTGTCAGATTTTAAATCATCTCAAGCCCATTCCAAAACATTATACTATAGAGAAGTCAAATTGTCCTGGTTGTGGGTTACACCAGTTGCCCAGCTGATGGGCCTTGGCACACCTGAGTACCTGAATTGGATGAAAGAGTTGCCAAGATATTTATACCCAAAGCCCTTAGAGAAACCCAATGGGAAGTGGGAAGGCCATCCCATTGTAATGATTTACAACCCTCAAGCCAGTTGATTTTTAATGTATTTTATACTTGAACTCTCTGGTATTATTAAGACACACACAACATCAGGGACAGAAGTAGTTTGCTGTAAAGTAGGCAGTAGAGATAAATCACTGGCCCCACTCTGCATTCTATATAACAGTATTCTGTCATGGTCACTTTGAACTGTGTAGATAAGAAAATCAATACAAAAAGTAATTTGCATTCAGTATTGCCACAGTTCTTTCTGATAGAGAAACCAAATGCCTTAGAGATTATAAGTAGTTGTTAAAATATACTAAGAGATTGACTTACTATGTAATACTGACTACAGTTTTTAAATGAAAAAGAAAAAGAGTGAAATGTGTGACCTCTTAGTTGTAGTGATATTCAGAACCTATTTGAATATATTCAGTATCATTTAATATCTGAATAATATTCAGAAAAAATCCATTGGAATTTTCATTCAGATGCTCAATGTATTCTTAAATTTTACATTCATTACTTGTCTGCTTTATTTAAATTTGTTTTGAAAGTTTCTTTAAATATTTTTACAAAAACCACAGAACAATATGTTACCAAGTATTATTTATTGAATATAATTCATGAAACAATCTATTTTTACTCCTCTTTGTGAAATAACTTGTTTTTTTGATATATCTCCATTAAGTGCTTTTGACTTGAGAGGATATTTTGATGTTTTTATGCAACTGATTGTTAAGATAACAGGTATAGTATTTTAGGTCACTTTATAGGTAGTCCTTATTTTTTCACTTTACTATAAGAGGAAAGCTTCACTTATAAATTTTCACCACCAGATGGTATTTTTCTATAAACTGAAATGTGAACTTTGCCTTTCTTTGCTAGTTCTTCCTCCCTTGTGTTGAGCACTGTCTTGGGAGAGGTAGATGACAAGGAGAGGGAGGGGATTCATGTTGTTTGAATAACTGTAGTAAGTTACAGGTAGATTGCAATGACATGAAATAAAAGCAAGATGTTTTAGAGACTAGAGGGCAGATAGGAAAAATGCAAAGCAACACAAATGCGGGATTACCTATTTACAGTCTGTAATATTAAAAATGTTCTTATTTGTGGGTTTTTTGCATTATGAAAAAGCAAATTTTGTGTGATAGTTTTGATGATGAAAGGTGGGAGTTCTACCTAGTCGTAAATGAGGTTTTATCAAGAGGGTGAGAATGTTGCAGTGGTAAACTTGACCAAAAAGAGACCACTGAAATGCTGATAATTTTAATAATATTTTTTAAAGTGTTGATGGGGCAAAGATTACAAATTATGCCATACAAAAATAAAACTATAAATCTATTTCAGATTGCCAGCTTAAGTTATAGTTAATTCAGTTTGTAGTAACTATTAATAACCTCTACAATAAAGATTCTGTAAATTGTTTGATGTTAATTTTTTCAATGGTTGAAATATTAACAGGTTTCTGCTTAAACATAATGAATTTAAATATAGCTTGAGAATCGGAAACCATCAATATGTATGTAATATCTCTGGAATCCTAGAGCTCAAAGTTAGAAATTCTACCATCCAGTTTGCATAGTCCTAGCCTCTGTCCATTGCAGAAGGCCTTTCTCCAGTGGCTCTTCTTCCAGCATACCAGAGGAAATGTGCAGACTCACTGTGGCAAGCAGCCAGAGCCTAGAGATGGAAGGGTGAAGGTCTGCCACTGGGCAGGCTCCATGGGTGGATGGGTGGAGCCTCTCAGTCTGAGGTCTAAAATCCCCACCTGACTTGATCCACACAGCCACCATTTGAAAACTACCTAAGGATCATAAGGTATGCCTTACAAACAGTGTTGCTATTGTGTTCTAAGTCTTATCAAAAATAGCCCCTTCTGCTTTTTTTCTTCCAATTGTTTTAACTTCTCTTTCTTTTATGTAAAAATAAACTCTTCATTTTCCTTCTACTATGTTTTTTCTACTGCCTTCTCTCTGTTTCACTCTCTGACACATGCACACCCAGTGTTTCTAATTGCTTCCTCATACTTCAGCTTGAACGTGTCCATTTAAAGATTCACGTTTTACTTAATTGTTTCCAATTTTTTCAGAAAAATTTTCCGGAGTTCTCAAGGGATCCTTACCTAATCATACAAGTTTGTAGTATGTATAGCTTTTCTTTACAAATTATTATCTTTCACTTTAAGATATAGGATTATCCTTATGTAGCTGTTTTGAACTCAAATCAATTAATGTATAAATCTCTTCAAATAAAAGCCAGGTCAATGAAAATCTTTAATTTATGTCCCCTTAAGAAATGTTTTTCATCCACATGTTTTTCTTCAATATCACAAACTTATGTGCCTGTGAATGATTGTATTTTTTTGTTGCTAATATTGTTACATTAGCTTGGTATATAATTGTATATATAATGAATGCAGCTTTGAATATAGAAACAAATATCTTAATGACTACAAATTAATTCAATTCCTGATATTGCATAAGAGGCACACTACAAAAATAAATCACCCTTTCCTACTGTAGGGCACCTTTTCAGTTTGTGGTCATGTGTACCTGAATTTAAATACCCTTGAAAATACTGGAGAAATGACCTTGTATAAAACAGAAGTTTAAAAGTTAACATGGTAAATTTCATTCACTCCATGCATTCATTCATCCAAACAGAGTGTAGCCCTGCTACAGACTGCAGACTTAAAAAACATAGGGAGCAAGTGTGTATATGTGTGTCTAAATTTTGTATCATATTTTCATAAAAATAAAAAATATACATTATATAAAAAATGTAAATTATATAAATATATGTCATATATATAGTATATATATTATGCGTATACATATGTATGTAGCATGGAAAACATGGCCCTTATCTTCTGGGAGCATATATTCTTTGGGAAGTTTATTACCCATTTACTTTTAAAATTGTTTTTCATGTATGCATTTAGCCATTGTGATTTGTAGATACTTACTTAAAACTTTCAATTCCTTCTCAAGAATCTTTGGCAAAAAAGGTACTTGATGTTTTTATATCTTATCACATCTTCATGGTTCTGAGGCAAAACACATCCTTTTTGTAACCCATTTTATTTATGTTGTATATATCTAAATGATTTCAGAAGGATTTGAAAAGCCACAAAAGCCACAAAGGCAAAGCTTGTAGTTCTTCTAGTCATTAAAAAAATACCATGAGTCTTCTCTGTGAATTGAACTTTACACCCATACAGTTCCACAGTTTAGTGTCACTAGCTGGCTTGTCACTCACATAATAAACCACATGGCTGATTACATTGTTGTAGATAGGCATAATAGACTTTGCTCAGTACTAATGACTAGCGAGGAAGCAAGGCAATCTTCAATCTTGGTAGGTTTCCCTCACTCCTAAGCAGAATGGAACGCAAATGATCCTGGAAAAGCAGACACAGAGGTGAGGTCCAAGTGAGTATGCATTTTCTGAAAAATCAGGGAAGTTCATTCTTTAAAATGTAACAAATTAATTTTACGCTACAGCTGCACTATTTTGGTAGCTACATTTTAATGCCCCTATTTCTAAAAAATCAAACATACACTTAAATTGGCAATCAAGGCAATAAATCTTAAATTGAAAATTAAATTTTCTGCTTATTTGCTGTTAGTTTTTACATAGTTATTTTGAATAAGTTAATTCATTTTCCTTTCTCCAGGCATTATGAAAAACCTATGTTTCAGAGTCATTACAGTGGTTATAGGTCTTTATTTTACTGGAACAGTGACAAACCCATCAAGACAAACCAGTATTTTATTCAATTCTCAGTGCCAGTGGAATGGATATCTTCTGACAATTTGTTCTTTTACTGGAAAATATGATCCACCTGTGGACATATCACAGACAGCAGCCAGAGTCGATGTAAGCTCCAGTTTCTTTAGGGTTCTTTTACAGTGTCACACAAAAAAAGGAGAATGGAATATAAAACATCTGGACCTCAGTAACAATCTCATACCAAAAGTAACCTTAAGCACTCTTGAATATTTACACGCTTTGGAAATATTAAACCTCAGCAACAATGCCATCCATTACATCTCATTGGATCTACTCAGTCCTAAATCCTCATGGGTGAGACACCATAGGATCCGCTTGAGAAATGGCTTTCTATTTCTAAAGTCACTAATTCTTCAAAGAAAAAAACTCAGTGACATTTCCAAGGGTAAGTACAATTTTAAAAGATGGACTAGGACAAGAAACAATGAGTATGCAGAGAGCTAATGTTTTATGTCAGTAAGAATTCCATGCTTTTTTTTCATTTCTGAGGAAACAGCTGACAGTAAAGCAATTTGATCAGAGCATGTATAATAAAAGGAGGAGTTTCTTAGTGGAATTTGAAGTTATAATATGTGGAATTTGTAGTCAATGCAATTTTATCTCCCATTATTATAACTTACATTAATGTTATATCAGTTTATTGAGAGACACTGGGATGTTTTTAACTGCCAAATAATCATGATTTTAAATTACCTAGTTTGATTGTCAATTTGTTACTAAATATAGAAATGCTTTGAGAAACAACTAGTTCAGACACTTTTAATGTTTAATGCAATTCAAATTCGCTATGTTGCCATGTGAATAATTATTTTTCCTAGAACACATTTTGCATCTACTTAATGTAGATGTCCGTCAAATGTAGACTACAAGTATGCTAGTATTATATATTAATATGTAAGCTTTTTTATTGACAAATCAAAACCAGAATTCCTTATCCTGGTTTCTAAAAGGATACTGTCAAACCTCCTATTACAATAAATTCTAACCCATTGTGGTGTTCAGTAATTTATGTTGAAATTACTTAACTAATCCATCAGCGTTTTATTGAGAAAATGTATTAGGTTCATAATCCAGAGCTTCCTTTGCCCTTTTTGTATTCAAGAGTTATAGACAATTTCCTTTTTGGTTTTTAGTCTTGGTCACTATTTGCTCAAGTACGTACTCTATATAAGACTCCATATGCTAACAAACTATAAGGATATTGTCATTTCATTCCAAATTATGTATATTAAGTTTTTCTCATTTTTCACATCTTTCATTTCATATTTTTATTTTTATTTTTTGCTCCTCCTGCACCTTCTGGTCTTGTTTTACTCATCATTTTGACAATCGCAGCCTGGCAGGTGACAGAATGACTATTCCAGCTACCATATCAGCAGAATTGTGTGAGAAGGCTAGGAGTCTTCGCTCCCTAATCTTTATACTATTTCAATGTAAAGTCTAAGCTAATTACATTTTATTTTATTAATTTTTACTGTATTGTTCTTATTATAAAAGAAATAGCTATAGAATAAGGAATTAAAAGAAAAAAAGGAAAATTTATTGAAATATTGTTGATATACAATCTTATATTGGTTTCAAGTATACAACATGGTGGTTCAAGAGTTACCCATGTTATTAAATCCTCATCCCGACTGGTGCAGTTATTATCTGTCAACATGAAAAGATGTTACAGAATCATTGACTATATTCCCCATGCTGTACTGCTATCCCCATGACCAACTTATATTATGACTGAGAATTTTTGTGCCCCCTTTATGCCCCCTCACTCTCCCTACCTAGCCACCCACCCACTCCTCCATGATAACCACCAGTCACTTCTCAGTGTCTATGAGTCTACTGCTATTTTGTTCATTTTGTTTTGTTTTGTTTTTAGATTCCACAAATAAGTGAAACCATGTAGTATTTGTTTCCACCTGGCTTATTTCACTTAGCATAATACCCTGTAGGTCCATGCATGTTGTTGCAAATGGCAGGATTTCTTATTTTTATGGCTGAATATGTGTATATTTACCACATCTTCTTTATCCATTCATCAATTGATGGACACTTTGATTGCTTCCATATCTTGACCTTTGTAAATAATATGGCAATAAACATAGGGGTGCATATGCCTTTTTGAATCAGGGATTTTGCTTTCTTTGGATAAATTCCTAGAAGTGGGGTAATGGGTCATATGGTACTTCTATTTGTAGTTTTTTGAGTACCCTCAATACTGCTTTCCACAGTGACTGCACCAATTTACATTCCCACCAACAGTGTAGGAGGGCTCCCTTTTCTCCATATCCTAGCCAACGCTTATTATTTCTTATCTTTTGAGTAGTGGCCCTTCTGACTGGTGTGAGGTGGTATCTCACTGTGGTTTTGGTTTGCATTTCCCTGATGAGCCTGTTGGCCATCTGTATTTTTTCTTTGGAAAAACATCTGTTCGGGTTCTCTGCCCATTATTTAATTGGGTTAGTTGTGGTTTTGATATTGAGGCATATGAATTCTTTATATATTTTGGATGTTAACCCCTTATCAGATAAGTCATTTATTAATATATTCTCCCATACTGTAGGATGCCTTTTTGTTCTGTTGATGGTGTCTTTTGCTGTATAGAAGCTTTTTGGTTTAGTGTAATTCCACTTGTTCAGTTTTTGATTCCCTTTTCAGGGGAGATATATCCAGAAAAAAATTGCTTGTGCTTATGTTCAAGAGATTTTTGCCTATGTTTTCTAACAGTTTTATGTTCCTATGTCTTATATTTACATCCTTAATCCATTTTGGGTTTACTTTTGTGAATGGGGTTAGACAGTAATCCCATTTCATTCTCTTCCATGCAGCTGTCCAGTTTACCCAATACCAGTTATTGAAGAGGATGTCTTTTCCCCATTGTACATTCATGGCTCCTTTATCATTTATTATTGGCTATATATGTGTGGGTTTATGTCTGGTCTGTCTGTTCGGTTCTATTGATCAATGGGTCTGTTCTTGTGCCAGTACCATACTGTTTTGATTACTGTAGCTTTGTAGCATAGCTTGAAATCAGGGAGCATAATCCCTTCAGTTTTGTTATTTCTCAGTATTGCTTTGGCTATTTGGGGTCTTTTGTGGTTCCATATAAAGTTTAGGATTATTTGCTTTAGTTCATTGAAAATGCCATTGATATTTTGATAGGTATGGTAATGAGTCTGAAATTACTTTGGACAGGATGGCCATTCTATCAATATTAATTCTTCCTATCCATGAGCATGGGATAGATTTCCATTTGTGTCTTCTTTAATTTCTCTCATCAGTGTCATGTAGTTTTCAGAGTACAGGTCTTTCACCAACTTGGTTAGGTTTATTCCTGGATATTTTTTTATTTTTGATGCAATTATAAATGGAATTGTTTTCCTGATTTCTCTTTCTGTTAGTTTATTGTTAGTATATAGGAGTGCAACATATTTTCTGTGTATTAATTTTGATCCTGCAAATTTGCTGAATCCGATTATTAGTTCTAATAGCTTTTTGTGGAGTCATTGGGTTTTCTATATATGGTATCATGTCATCTGCAAACAATGACAGTTTTAATTGTTTCTTACTAATTTGGATGTCTTTTATCTATCTTTTCTGGTTATCATGGCTAGGAATTCCAGTACTATGCTGAAAAAGTGGTGAGATGGACATCCTTGTCTTGTTCCTAATCTTAGAAGGGAAACTTTCAGCTTTTTGTCATTATGACGTTAGCTGTGGGTTTGTCATATACATATATGACCTTATGTTGAGGTACATTCCCTCTGTACCCATTTTGCTGAGAATTTTTATCATGAATGGATGTTGAATTTTGTTAAATGCTTTTTCAGCCTCTATTTAGATGATCAAATGGTTTTTATCCTTTTTGTTAATGTGGTATATCACATTGATTGATGTGCAAATATTGTACCATCCTTACACCCTGGAATAACCTACTTGGTCATGATAGATGATCCTTTTGATGTATTTTGAACTCCATTTGCTGATATTTTGTTGAGGATTTTTGTATCTATGTTCATCAGGTATATTGGTCTATAATTTTCTTTTTTGTGGTGTCTTTGGTTTTGGTATTGCAGTGATGCTGGCCTCATAGAATGAGTTTGGAAGTATTCCCACCTTTTTCCTTTTCAGAATACTTTAAGAAGAATAGGTATAAACTCTTATTAAAAGTTTCATAGAATTCAGCTGTGAATCCATCTGGTCCTAGAATCTTGTTTGTTGGGAGTATTTTGATTTCCAGTTCAATGTTGTTACTGGTAATTGGTCTGTTCAGATTTTCTGCTTCTTCCTGGGTCAGTCTTAAAAAGTTGTACTTTCCTAGGAATTTATCCATTTCTTCTAAGTTGTCCAATTATTGGCATATAATTTTTCATAGAATTCTCTAGTAATTCTTTGTATTTCTGTGGTGTCAGTTGTAACTATTCCTTTTTCATTTCTGATTTTGTTTGTTTATATCCTTTTTTTTCCTGATAAGTCTGGCTAGAGGGTTGTCTATTTTGTTTATCTTCTCAAAGAACCAATTCTCAGTTTTATTGATTTTTTTCTATTGTTTTATTCTTCTCAATTTTATTTCTGCTCTGATCTTTATTTTGTCCCTCCTTCTACTAAGTTTGAGTTTCATTTGTTCTACTTTTCTTAGTTTCTCTGGTTGTGAGTTTAGACTGCTTATTGGGGATTGTTTTTATTACTTGAGATAGTCCTGTATTGCTATGTACTTCCCTCTTAAAACTGCTTTTGCGTTGTCCCACAAATTTTGAACTGTGGTATTTTTATTTTTATTTGTCTCCATGTATTGCTCGATTTCTACTTTAATTTGTTCATTGATCCATTGATTATTTTTTTTTGTTTAAGTATCATTGACATACAATCTTATGTTGGTTTCAGATATACAACACAGTGGTTCAACAGTTGCCCATATTATTAAATCCTCACCCCCTCTAGTGCAGTCACTATCTATCAATGTAGTAAGATCTTACAGAACCATTAATTGTATTCTTTGTGCTGTAATACCATCCCCATGACCAATCTATATTGTGATTGCAAATTATTGTACCCCTAATTCCCTTCCCCCTCTCCCCAACCTGTTCCCCTCCTCCCCAACACCTTCCCCTTGGTAACTATTTGTCCCTTCTCAGTGTCTATGCATCTACTGCTATTTTGTTCTTTCTGTTTTGCTTTGTTTTTAGATCCATTGATTTTCTTTAGAAGTATGTTGTTTAGCCTCCATGTGTTTGTAGAGTTTTTTGCTTTTCATACCATTGTGGTCTGAGAAGCTGCTTGATACCCTTTCAATCTTTCTAAATCTTTTTGTGTCCTAATGTGTGATTTATTCTGGAGATTGTTCCACTTGCACTTGAGAAAAATGTGTATCCTGCTGTTTTTGGATGCAATGGTCTATATTTATCTGAAGTCCATCTGATCTATTGTGTGGTTCAGTGTTTCTATTTTCTTATTTATTTTCTATCTGAATGATCTGTCCATTGATGTAAGTGGGCTGCTAAAGTCTCCTAGTGTGATTGAGTTGTACTGTTTCTCCCTTTAGTTCTGTTAGTATTTGTTTTATATATGTAGGTGCTCCTATGTTGGTTGCAGAGATATTTATAATGGTTGTGTCCTTTTGTTTGACTGATCCCTTTATCATTATGTAATGTCCTTCTTTGTCTTTTGTTACTTTCTTTTGAAATCTATTTTGTCTGATTTAAGTACTGCTACTCCTGCTTTTTTCTCTCTATTATTGCTTGAAACATCTTTTCGCATCCCTTCACTTTCAGTCTATGTATGTCTTTAGATCAGAAATGTGTCTCTTATAGACATATCCGACAAGGGTCACCCTCCAAAATATATAAAGAACTCACACGCCTCAACACCACAAAAAGCAAATAACCTGATTTAAAAAAGGGCAGAGAATATAAAGAGACAATTCTCCAAAGAATAAATTCAGATGGCCAACAGACACATGAAAAGATGTTCCACATCACTAATTACCAGAGAAATGCAAATCAAAACTACAATGAGATATCACCTCACACCAATATGGATGGCCAGCATCAAAAAGACTACAACAAATGCTGATGAGGATGCGGAGAAAGGGGAACTCTGCTACACTACTGGTGGGAATGTAAATTAGTTCAACCATTGTGGAAAGCAATATGGAGGTTCCTCAAAAAACTAAAAGTAGATATACCATTTGACCCAGGAATCCCACTCCTGGGAATTTACCCAGAAAATACAAGTTCTCAGATTCAAAAAGACATATGCACCCCTATGTTTACCATGGCACTATTTACAATAGCCAAGATATGGAAGCAACCTGTGTCCTTCAGTAGATGAATGGATAAGGAAGATGTGGTACATATACACAATGGAATATTATTCAGCCATAAGAAAGAAACAAATCCTACCATTTGCAACAACATGGATGGAAGTGGAGAATATTATGCTCAGTGAAATAAGCCAGGCAGAGAAAGACAAATGCCAAATGATTTTCCCTCATCTGTGGAGTATAACAATGAAGCAAAACTGAAGGAACAAAGCAGCAACAGACTCACAGACTCCAAAAAGGGACTAGCAGTTACTAAAGGGGAGGGGTGTAGAAGGGTGGGTTGGGAGGGAGGGAGATGGGGATTGAAGGGTATATGTTTAGTACACATGGTGTGAGGGGTCACGGGAAAAACAGGATAGCACAGAAAATGCAAGTAGTTAATCTGTGGCATCTTACTACACTGATTGGGGTATGGGTGGGGACTTGGTAGTATGGGTAAATGAAGGAACCTCATTATTTTGTCATGTGGAACTTTCATACAAGTGTATATCATTAATACCATAATAAAACAAATTTTTAAAGAAAAACTACATGTAAAAACAATAGTCAGCAGGTTAAATTTTTTAATAGCTTCATTTTAAAATGACAATAAGTGGAGATGTCATTTACAAAAGTGCATTAAGGAACCTAACAACACTATTTAATAGCATAATAGCTTTTGAAATATGCAGAGTATCCTTTAAACTTATTAAGTATAGAGATTCAAGATGGTGGCATGAGAGGTGAGACAGAGAATTCCTCCCAAAACCACATATAGTGTGAAAATATAGTTAATACAACTAGCCCTAAAACAGCAACAGGAAAGAAGGCTGTACCAGACTGCATACAGACCTCATGAACAGAGTAGACCTCATGAAACAGGGTAATGTACATAAGCCTTGATCCGGCAGGACCCAGGCCATTCCCCGACCTCAGCTCACTGGCAGAATGAAGAGAAATGGACCAGGGAGGGGGTGGAAGCCTAAGACTGCTGAATACCTAGCCCTGGAGGTCTGCTCTGGGAGCATGAACTTACATTGCATGGTGCTAGGGAGATTAGTGGGGTTGGAAAGCTAAGACAGGTGGAATACTTGGAGAGACTGAGATTCTAGCAGCTTCTGGAGGATGGGGATCCACATCCGGCCACTGATAAGAAAAGGCAGGCAGGCAGAAAGGCTTCCTAGCAGCAAGACAATGCTGAAGGAGTGGAGCTTGCTACATGGGAGAAGGGATAGGTGGACAAGGTTGGGTCCACCTGGCTCAGCAGATTGGGAACTTTGAGGAGCTTTAGGCACTCCATCCCCCTGGCTACCTACTGTGCTCCAAGGCCCCCCACTGTGACACACAGCCTGCTGTGCCTTTCTCCTGGCCTGCTGGCACCTGCTTGCAAACCAGCAGCCACTGCGCTTGTGTCAGGCCAGCCAGAGGGAGGCCCTGCATACAACAGCTAGAGATGCCCAAGCACAGAGGCTTACACCTGTGTGCTTGGCCCACTGGCTCTGATACGGGAGACAGGTACTGGAGCCAGGAATCGGGAAACAGCTTTTTCCTCCCCACAGGCACCAGGGCCACTCCCCTATGACCCTCAACTTCACTCTAGGGGCTGAGCAGCTCCAAAGACTAGAGCTTCTGGGCACTAGAGGGCACCACATAGAATTATGAAACGTCAAAGAAACTTGGCTCAGACCAAAACCTTACAAAGCCCAGAAAAAGGGCCAAATAAAACTGAACTCACCAGTCTCCCTTAAAGAGAGTTTAAAATAAAAATAATAAACATGATGGAGATACAGAAAAATATTCAAAAACTCAGGAATGAATTTAAGATAAATATTCAATCATTAAGAAATTCCATATCTGAAATGAAACATACAATGGAGGCATTTAAAAACATTATATATAGTAGAAGAAACAGTAAATGGAATAGAAGTTAGAGAAGAGGAATACAAAGAAGCAGAGGCACAGAGAGAAAAAAGGATCTCTAAGAAAGAATATTGAGAAAACTGTGTGACCAGTACAAACAGAACAATATCCACATTATAGGGGTACCAGAAGAAGAAGAGAGTAAAAGGGATAGAAAGTGTTATTGAGGAGGTAATTACAGAAAACTTCCCCAATCTGGGGAAGGAGATAGTCTCTCAAGCCATGGAGGTGCACAGATCTTCCAACACAAGGGACCCAAGGAAGACAACATCAAGACATACAATAATTAAAACGGCAAAGATCAAGAATAAAGACAGAGTTTTAAAAGCAGCTAGAGAGAGAAAAAAATCACATACAAAGGAAAATCCATCAGGCTATCATCAGACTTCTCAACAGAAACGTTACAGGCCAGGAGGGAGTGGCATGATATATTTAATGCAGTGAAGCAGAAGGGCCTCAAACCAAGAATATGCTACCTAACAAGGTTATCATTTAAATTTGAAGGAGGCATTAAACAATTTTCAGATAAGCAAAAGCTGAGAGAATTTCCCTCCCACAAACCACCTTTACAGTGCATTTTGGAGGGACTGCTATATATGGAAGTATCCTTAAGGTGAAATAGATGTCACCAGGGGAAATAAAATCAAAGCTAAGTAGAACAATTAATTACTAAGCAGATGCAAAATCAAACCAACTACCCCCAAAGTCAATCAAGGGATAGACAAAGTACAGAATATGATACCTAACATAAAGAATGGAGGAGGAAGACAAGGAAAAAAAGAACCTTTCGGTTGTGTTTGTAATACCATAACATACATAATGAGTTAAATTAGACTGTTAGTAAGGGAATTAACCTTGAACCTTTGGTAACCACAAATCTAAAGCCTGCAATGACAATAAGTACATATCTATCGATAATAACCCTAAATATAAATGGTCTGAATGCACCAATCAAAAGACATAGAGTCACTGAATGGAGAAAAAAACAAGACCCATCTGTGTGCTGCCTATGGGAGACACCTCAAACCCAAAGACATACACAGACTGAAAGTAAAGGGATGGAAAAAGGTATTTCATGCAACTAATAGAAAAAAGCAGGAGTTTCAGTACTTGTGTCAGACAAATTAGACTTCAAAACAAAGAAAGTAACAAGAGATGAAGGACATTATATAATGATAAAGGTGTCAGTCCAACAAAAGGATATAACTATTTTAAATATCTATGCACTTAACACAGGATTACTTACATATGTGAAAAAAATACTAACAGAATTAAAGGGGGAAATAGAATACAATGCATTCATTTTGGGAGACTTCAACACCCCATTCACTCCAAAGGACAGATCAACCAGACAGAAAATACAGGAAAAGACAGAGGCACTGAACGGCGTATCAGAAGAAATGGACCTAATGGAAAGCTACAGAGCACTCCATTCAAAAGCAACAGGTTACACATTCTTCTCAAGTGCACATGGAACATTTTGAAGAATAAATCATATTCTAGGCCACAAAAAGAATCTCAGTAAGTTAAAAAAGATTGAAATTGTACCAATCAGTTTCTGAGACAGCAAGAGTATGAAACTAGAAATAAATTACACAAAGAAAATGAAAAAGCCACAAACACATGGAGGCTTAATAACATGCTCCTAAATAATCAATGGATCAAAGACCAAATCAAAACACAGATTAAACATATGGAGACAAATGACAACAATAATTTAACACTGCAATATATGTGGGATGCAGCAAAGGCTGTGCTAAAAGGGAAATATATTGCAATACAGGCCTACCTCCGGAAAGAAGACCAATCCCACATGAACTGTCTAAACGCCAATTAACGGAACTAGAAAAGGAAGAAGAAATGAGGCCCAAAAGTCAGTAGAGGGAGGGGCATAATAAACATTAGAGCAGAAATAAATAAAATTGAGAAAAATAAAACAATAGGAAGAATCAGGGAAAGAAGGAGGTGTTTCTTTGTAAAAATAAACAAAATAGATAAGCCGCTAGCCAGACTTATCAAGAAAAAAAGTGAGTATACACACATAAAAAGAATCAGAAATAAGAAAGGAAAAATCACTATGGACACCACAGAAATACAAAGAATTATGAGAATATTATGAAAAATTATATGGTAACAAAATGGATAACCTAAAAGAAGTGGACAACTTCATAGAAAAATACAACCTTCCAAGGCTGTCCCGGGAAGAAATATAAAATCTGAATAGACAAATTACCAGCAATGAAATTGAATTGGTAAAAAACTACCTAAGAACAAAATCCCTGGACCAATTGGTTTGACTGCTGAATTTTATCAGACATTTAGTGAAGACCTAATACCCATCCTCCTTAAAGTTTTCCAAAAAGTAGAAGACGATACTCCCAAACTCATTCTACGAGGCCAAAATCACTCAAATACCAAAATCAGGCAAAGACCCCACAGGAAAAGAAAATTACAGACCATTATCCCTAATGAACATAGATGCAAAAATACTCAACAAAATATTAGCAAACCGAATTCAAAAATACATCAAAAGGATCATCCATCATGATCAAGTGGGATTCATCCAAGGGATGCAAGGATGGTACAATACTTGAAAATCCATTAACATCATCCACCACATTAATGAAAAGAAGGACAGAAACCACATGATCATCTCCATAGATGCTGAAAAAGCATTTGACAAAATTCAATATCCATTCATGATAAAAACTCTCAACAAAATGGGTACAGAGGGCAAGTACCTCAACATAATAAAGGCCATATATGACAAACCCACAGGCAACATTATACTTAACAGCGAGAAGCTGAAAGCTTTTCCTTTAAGATTGGGAACAAGAGAAGGATGCCCACTCTCCCCACTTTTATTCACCATAGTTCGAAGGTTCTAGCCATGGCAATCAGACAACACAAAGAAACAGAAGGCATCCAGATTGATAAGGAAGAAGTCAAACTATCCCTGTTTGCAGATGACATGTTATTGTATATTTAAAAAACCTTAAGAATTCACACCAAAACTAATAGATCTACTATCTGAATTCAGCAAAGTTGTGGGATACAAAATTAATACACAGAAATCTGTTCCATTCCTATACACTAATGATGAACTAGCAGAAAGAGAAATCAGGAAAACAATTTCATTCACAATTGCATCAAAAATAATAAAATACCGAGGAATAACCCTGACCAATGAAGTGAAAGACCTATACTCTGAAAACTACAAGACACTCATGAGTGAAATCAAAGGAGAAACCAATAAATGGAAACACATCCTGTGCTCATGCATAGGAAGAATTAATATTGTCAAAATGGCCATCCTGCCTAAAGCAATCTACAGATTCAGTGCAATCCCTATCAAAATACCTACAGCATTCTTCAATGAACTAGAGCAAATAGTTCTAAAATTCATATGGAACCATAAAAGACCCCAAATAGCCAAAGCAATCCTGAGAAGGAAGAATAAAGCAGGGGGATTTATGCCCCCTGACTTCAAGCTCTACTACAAAGTCACAGTAATCAAGACAATTTGATACTGGCAAAAGAACAGACCCATAGATCAATGGAACAGACTAGAGAGCCCAGATATAAACCCAAGCATATATGGTCAATTAATATATGATAAAGGAGCAATGGATATACATTGGGGAAATGACAGCCTCTTCAACAGCTGGTGTTGGCAAAACTGGACAGCTACATGTAAGAGAATGAAACTGGATTATTGTGTAACCCATACACAAAAGTAAATTTGGAATGGATCAAAGACCTGAATGTAAGTCATGAAACCACAAAACTCTTAAGAGAAAAACATAGGCAAAAATCCCTTGGACATAAACATGAGCAACTTCTTCATGAATAAACGTCCCTGGGCAAGGGAAACAATAGCAAAAATGAACTAATGGGACTATATCAAACTAAAAAGCTTCTGTACAGCAAAGGACACCATCAGTAGCACAAAAAGACATTCTACAGTATGGGAGAATATATTCATAAATGACATATCCAATAAAGGGTTCATATCCAAATTATATAAAGAGCTCACACCAACAGGCAAAACCAAATAAGCCAATTAAAAAATGGGCAGAGTAGCTGAACAGACACTTCTCCAAAGAAGAAATTCAGATGGCCAACAGGCACATTAAAAGATGCTCCACATAGCTAATCATCAGATAAATGCAAATTAAAACCACAATGAGATATCACCTCACACCAGTTAGGGTGGCCACCATCCAAAAGACAAACAACAACAAATGTTGGCAAGGATGTGGAGAAAGGGGAACCCTCCTACACTGCTGCAGGGAATGTAAACTAGTTCTACCATTATGGAAAGCTGTATGGAGGTTCTTCAAAAAACTCAAAATAGAAATACCATTTGACCCAGGAATTCCACTCCTAGGAATTTATGCTAAGAATGCAGATGAATGGATAAAGAAACTGTGGTACATATACACAACGGAATATTATTCAGCCATAAGAAGAAAACAAATCCTACCATTTGCAACAACATCAATGGAGCTAGACGGTATTATGCTTAGTGAAATAGGCCAGGCAGAGAAAGACTAGTAAATGATTTCACTCATCTGTGAAGTATAAGAACAAAGAAAAACTGAAGGAACCAAACAGCAGCAGACTCACAGAACCCAAGGATGCACTAACAGTTACCAAAGGGAAAGGGACTGGGGAAGATGGGTGGAAAAGGAGGGGTAAGGGTGAAAAGGGGGCCTTAAGATTAGCACACATAATTTAGTGGGGGAGACACTGGGAAGGGAGTATAACACAGGGAAGACAAATAGTGACTCGATAGCATCTTACTATGCTAATGGACAGTGTAATGGACTGTAATGGGGTATGTGGTGGGCGCTTGATAATAGGGGGAGTCTAGTAAACATAATTTTGTTCATGTAATTGTACATTAATGATACGAGAAAAAAAATAATTCAACCATTGTGGAAAGAAGTATGGAAGTTCCTCCAAAAACTAAAAATAGAAATACCACTTGGCCCAGGAATTCCACTACTAGGAAGTTACCCTAAGAATGCAGGAGCCCAGATTGAAAAAGACATATGCACCCATATGTTTATTGCAGCACTACTTACAATAGCCAAGAAATGGAAGCAACATAAGTGTCCATCTGTAGATGAATGGATAAAGAAGCTGTGGTACATATACACAATGGAATATTATTCAGCCATAAGAAGAAAATAAATCCTACCATTGGCAACAACATGAATCTCTAGTAACCATAATGTTGTTCAGGTAATTGTATATTAATGATAGTAAAATTAAAAAAAAATATGTATGAGTGCTGTTAAAATTTTTTTTAACTTGTAAAGTACTTTACAAATATTAGTTATTACTCTCTTGGCACAAATTGTGACTAACAATCTGTTTAGAAATTAGCAATAAATTTGTTGTCTAAATCTCACTGTCTTTAAAATGTTAAATAAATGTATCAGTAGATGAAACTCCTAGCCCCCTATAATTCATGAACAGAGAATCATTTGTATCCAACTATTTATATAGGTGCTTGCATTCATCTAAAATAACAGAGAAAGCAGCAGTCAAGCAACTGGCCTTATAACAAATGTATACTTTTATAAATTACATCCCACATTGCTTAAAAGAGTGATAGAACTAATTAAAAGCTGCTTTTACTCAGGAAAGCCCACTTTTTAAAAGGTGAAACATCACATTGACTAACCCAGTGTCTGCTGATCCCTTCTTAAGAGTCAGCTGTGATATCACCAATAAGTTTTATCTTGGGAAAACACCCAGAGGAGGTGCCAGCTAACACAATCTACAAAACAGAAGCCAGCTGTGAATTCATCATTCCACCTTCCTCCCATATTTTTATAGTTCAGTGTTAATAATGGAAAAATCATTTTTAAAAAATTTAACACAATGAGGTTGGTCTGCAGTTAAACTATACCATTTTCATTAGGCAGTATTTACAGGAAAAAAAAGAGAAAATACATGAATTGCCAGTAGCAGAGATGAAAAGGAAATCTCACTACTTTTCCTATCAATTTTTTAAAATTTTTTTTCAGGTATGATTGATATACACTCTTATGAAGGTTTCACACGAAAAAACAATGTGGTTACTACATTTACCCATATTATCAAGTCCCCACCCATACCCCAATGCAGTCACTGTCCCTCAGTGCAGCAAGTTGCCAGATATCCACTATGTCCCTTCTCTGTGATACAGTGTTGTTCTCCCTGTGATCCCCCACACCATGTTTACTAAACATAATACCCCTCAGTACCCTTCTCCATCCCTCCCCACCCCACCTCCAACACCCCTCCCCTTTGGTAACCACTAGTTCATTCTTAGATTCTCTGAGTCTGCTGCCATCTAGTTCCTTCAGTTTTGCTTCATTGTTATACTCCACAAATGAGGGAAATCATTTGGCACTTGTCTTTCTCCGCCTGGCTTATTTCACTGAGCATAATACCTTCTACCTCCATCCATGTTGTTGCAAATAGTAGGATTTGTTTCTTTCCTATGGATGAATAGGATTCCATTGTGTATATGTACCACATCTTCTTTGTCCATTCATCTACAGATGGACACTTAGATTCTTTCCATATCTTGGCTATTGTAAAAAGTGCTGCAGTGAACATAGGGGTGCCTATGTCTTTTTGAATCTGAGAAGTTGTATTCTTTGGATAAATTCCAAGTAGTGAGATTCTGGGGTCAAATGGTATTTCTATTTTTAGTTTTTTGAGGAACCTCCATATTGCTTTCCACAATGGTTGAACTAGCTTACATTCCCACCAGCAGTGTAGGAGGGTTCCCCTTTCTCCGCATCCTCGCTAACATTTGTTGTTCTTAGTCTTTTCGATGCTGGCCATCCTTACAGGTGTGAGGTGATATCATTGTGGCTTTAATTTGCATTTCCCTGATAATTAGTGATGTGGAGCATCTTTTCATGTGTCTGTTGGCCATCTGAATTTCTTCTTTGGAGAACTGTCTCTTCATATCCTCTGCCCATTTTTTAATCAAGTTATTTGCTTTTTGGGTGCTGAGGCATGTAAGTTCTTTATATATTTTGGATGTTAATTCCTTGTTGGATATGTCATTTACAAATATATTCTCCCATATTGTAGGATGCCTTTTTGTTCTGTTGATGGTGTCCTTTGCTGTACAGAAACTTTAGTTTGATGTAGTCTCATGAGTTCATTTTTGCTTTTGTTTCCCTTTTCGAAGAAATGCGTTCAGGAAGAAGTTGCTCATGCTTATACTCAGGAGATGTTTGCCTGTGTTGTCTTCCAAGAGTTTTATGGTGTCATGACTTACATTCAAGTCTTTGATCCATTTTGAGTTTACATTTATGTATGGGGTTAAACAATAATCCAGTTTCATTCTCATGCATGTAGCTGTCCAGTTTTGCCAACATCAGCTGTTGAAGATGCTGGCATTTCCCCATTGTATATCCATGGCTCCGTTATCATATATTAATTGACCATATATGCTTGGGTTTATATCAGGGCTCTCTACTCTGTTCCATTGGTCTATGGGTCTGTTTTTGTGCCAGTTCCAAATTGTCTTGATTACTATATGGCTTTGTAGTAGAGCTTGAAGTTGGGGAGCATAATGACCCCAGCTTTATTCTTCCTTCTCAGAATTGCTTTGGCTATTCGGGGTCTTTTGTGGTTCCATATGAATTTTAGAAAGATTTTTCTCTAGTTCATTGAAGAATGCTGTTGGTATTTTTATAGGAATCGCATTGAATTAATAGATTGCTTTAGGCAGGATGGCCATTTTGACAATACTAATTCTTCCTATTCATGAACATGGGATGTGTTTCCATTTATTGGTATCTTCTTTAATTTCTCTTAAGACTGTCTTGTAGTTTTCAGGGTATAGGTTTTTCATTTCCTTCATTAGGTTTACTCCCAGGTATTTTATTATTTTTGATGCAATTGTGAATAGAATTATTTTCCTGATTTCTCTCTCTGCTAGTTCATGGTTAGTGTATAGGAATGCCACATTTCTGTTTAGTAATTTTGTATTCCATGGCTTTGCTGAATTCAGATATTAGATCTATTAATTTTGCAGTGGATTATTTAGGGATTTTTATGTACAATATCATGTCATCTGCAAATAGGGACAGTTAACTTCTTCCTTGCCACTCTGGATGCCTTTTATTTCTTTGTGTTGTCTGATTGCCATGGCTAGGACCTGCAGAACTATGTTGAATAGAAGTGGGGAGAGTGGACATCCTTGTCTTGCTCCCGACCTTACAGGAAAAACTTTCAGCTTCTCTCTGTTTAGTATGATGTTGGCTGTGGGTTTGTCATATATGGCCTTTATTATGTTGAGGTACTTGCACTCTATATGCATTTTGTTGAGAATTTTTATCATGAATGGATGTTGAATTTTGTCAAATGCTTTTTCAGCATCTATGGAGATGATCATGTGATTTTTGTCCTTTTCATTGATGTGGATGATGTTCATGGATTTTTGTATGTTGTACCATCCTTGCATCCCTGGAATAAATCCTACTTGATCATGATTGATGATCTTTTTGATGTATTTTTGAATTCGGTTTGCTAATATTTTGTTGAGTATTTTTGCATCTATGTTCATTAGGGATATTGGTCTGTAATTTTCTTTTTTTGTGGTGTCTTTGCCTGGTTTTGGTATTAGAGTGATGCTGGCCTCATAGAATGAGTTTGGAAGTATTCCGTCTTCTTCTACTCTTTGGAAAACTTTAAGGAGGATGGGTATTAGTTCTTCACTAAATGTTTGATAAAATTCAGCAGTGAACCCATCTGGTCCAGGGGTTTTGTTCTTAGGTTTTGATTACCAGTTCAATTTCATTGCTGGTAATTGGAGTGTTCAGATTTTCTGTTTCTTCCTTGGTCAGCCTTGAAAGGTTGTATTTTTCTAGAAAGTTGTCCATTTCTTCTAGGTTATCCATTTTGTTACTATATAATTTTTCATAGTATTCTCTCATAATTCTTTGCATTTCTGTGGTGTCCTTTTTTCCTTTCTCATTTCTGATTCTGTTTATGTGTGTACTCTTTTTTTTCTTGATAAGTCTGGCTAGGGGTTTATCTATTTTGTTTATTTTCTCAAAGAACCAGCTCTTGCTTTCCTTGATTCTTTCTATTGTTTTATTCTCCTTGATTATGTTTTATATTTGCTTGAACCTTTATTATGTCCCTCCTTCTACTGACTTTGGGCCTCATTTGTTGTTCTTTTTCTAGTTTCATTAATTGTGAGTTTAGACTGCTTATATGGGATTGTTCTTCTTTCCAGAGGTAGGCCTGTATTGCAATATACTTTCCTTTTAGCATGGCCTTGGCTGCATCCCACAGATTTTGTGGTGTTAAATTATTGTTGTCATTTGTCTCCATATATTGCTTGATCTCTGTTTTTATTTGGTCATTGATCCATTGGTTATTTAGGAGCATGTTGTGAAGCCTCCATGTGTTTATGGAATTTTTCATTTTCTTTGCATAACTTATTTCTAGTTTCATACCCTTGTGGTCTGAGAAACTGATTGGTACAATTTCAATATTTTTTAATTTACTGAAGCTCTTTTTGTGGCGTGATCTGTTCTTGAAAATGTTCCATGTACACTTGACAAGAATGTGTATTCTGCTGCTTTTGGGTGTAGAGTTCTGCAGATGTCTGTTAGGTCCATCTGTTCTATTGTGTTGTTCAGTACCTCTCTCTCCTTACTTATCTTCTGTCTGGTTGATCTGTCTTTCAGAGTGAGTGGAGTATTGAAGTCCCCTTGAATGAATGCATTGCATTCTATTTCCTCTTTTAATTCTGTTAGTACTTGTTTCACATATGTGGGTGCTCCTGTGTTGGGAACATAGATATTTATAATGGTTATATCTTCTTGTTGGAATTACCCCTTTATCATTATGTAATGTCTTTCTTTGTCTCTTGTGACTTTCTTTGTTTTGAAGTCTATTTTGTCTGATACAAGTATTGCAACTCCTGCTTTTTTCTCTCTGTTAGTTGCATGAAATATCTTTTTCCATTCCTTCACTTTTAGTCTGTGTATGTCTTTGAGTTTAAAGTGAGTCTCTTTCAGGCAGCATATAGATGGGTCTTGTTTTTTTATCCATCAGTGACTCTATGTCTTTTGATTGGTGCATTCAGTCCATTTACATTTAGGGTGATTATCAATAGGTATGTACTTATTGCCATTGAAGGCTTTAGATTCATGGTTACCAAAGGTTCAAGGTTAATTTCCTTACTATCTAAGAGTCTAACTTAACTCACTTAATATGCTGTTACAAACACAATTTAAGGGTTATTTTCTTTTTATCCTCCTTTATCTTCCTCCTCCATTCTTTATACATTAGGTATCATATTCTTTGTCTATCCCTTGTTTGAGTTTGGGGATAGTTCATTTAATTTTGTATTTTCTTAGTAATTAGCTGTTCTACTTTCTTTACTGTGGTTTTATTTCCTCTGGTGACAGCTATTAAACCTTAGGAACCCTTCCATTTATAGCAGTCCCTCCAAGCTTGACTGTAGAGATGGTTTGTGGGAGGTAAATTCTCTCAGCTTTTGCTTATCTGGAAATTGTTTAATCCCACCTTCAAATTTTTTTTAATTTATTTTTTATTATTTTTATTTTGGTATCATTAATCTACAATTACATGAAGAACATTATGTTTACTAGGCTCTCCCCTTGACCAACTCCACCCCACAAACCCCATTACAGTCACTGTCCATCAGTGTAGTAAGATGCTGCAGAATCCCTACTCATCTTCTCTGTGTTATACAGCTATCCCCATGCCCCCCCACCCACTATACATGCTAGTTGTAATGCCCCCTTTCTTTTTCCCCACCCTTATCCCTCCCTTCCCACCCATCCTCCTAAGTCCCTTTCCCTTTGGTAACTGTTAGTCCATTCTTGGGTTCTGTGAGTCTGCTGCCAGTTTATTCCTTCAGTTTTACTTTGTTCTTATACTCCACATATGAGTGAAATCATTTGGTACCTGTCTTTCTCTGCCTGGCTTATTTCACTGAGCATAATGTCCTCTAGCTCCATCCATGTTGTTGCAAATGGTAGGATTTGTTTTCTTCTTATGACTGAATAATATTCCATTGTTTATATGTACCACAACTTATTTATCCATTCATCTACTGATAGACACTTAGGTTGCTTCCATTTCTTGGCTATTGTAAATAGTGCTGCAATAAACATAGGGGTGCTTCTGTCTTTTTCAAACTGGCTGCTGCGTTCTTAGGGTAAATTCCTAGAAGTGGAATTCCTGGGTCAAATGGTATTTCTATTTTGAGCATTTTGAGGAATCTCCATACTGCTTTCCACAATGGTTGAACTAATTTACATTACCACCAGCAGTGTAGGAGGGTTCCACTTTCTCTGCAACCTTGCCAACATTTGTTGTTGTTTGTCTTTTCGATGGTGGCTATCTTTAGTGGGGTGAGGTGGTATCTCATTGTGGTTTTAATTTGCATTTCTCTGATAATTAGCAATGTGGAGCATCTTTTCATGTGTCTGTTCACCATCTGAATTTCTTCTTTAGAGAACTGTCTATTCAGCTCCTCTGCCCATTTTTTAATTGGATTATTTGCTTTTTTTTTTGTTGAGGTGCATGAACTCTTTATATTTTGGATGTCAGTCTTTATCGGATCTGTCATTTATGATTATATTCCCCCATACTGTAGGGTACCTTTTTGTTCTATTGATGGTGTCTTTTGCTGTACAGAAGCTTTTCAGCTTGATATAGTCCCACTTGTTCATTTTTGCTTTTGTTTCCCTTGCCCTGGGAGATATGTTCATGAAGAAGTCACTCATGTTTATGTCTGAGAGATTTTTACCTATGTTTTTTTCTAAGAGTTTTATGGTTTCATGACTTACATTCAGGTCTTTGATCCATTTCGAATTTACTTTTGTGTATGGGGTTTGACAGTGATCCAGTTTCATTCTCTTACATGTAGCTGTCCAGTTTTGCCAGCACCATCTGTTGAAGAGACTGTCATTTCCCCATTGTATGTCCATGGCTCTTTTATTGAATGTTAATTGACCATATATATTTGGGTTAATGTTTAGAGTCTCTATTCTTTTCCACTGGTCTGTGGCTCTGTTCTTGTGCCAGTACCAAATTGTCTTCATTACTGTGGCTTTGTAGTAGAGCTTGAAGTTGGGGAGCGAGATCCCCCCCACTTTATTCTTCCTTCTCAGGATTGCTTTGGCTATTCAGGGTCTTTGGTGGTTCCATATGAAATTTTGAACTCTTTTTTCCAGTTCATTGAAGAATGCTGTTGGTAATTTGATAGGGATTGCATCGAATCTGTATATTGCTTTGGGCAGCATGGCCATTTTGACAATATTAATTCTTCCTAGCCAGGAGCATGGGATGAGTTTCCATTTGTTACTCTCCTCTTTAATTTCTCTTAAAAGTGTCTTATAGTTTTCAGGATATAGGTCTTTCACTTCCTTGGTTAGGTTTATTCCCAGTTGTTTTATTCTTTTTGATGTTATTGTGAATGGAAATGTTTTCCTGATTTCTCTTTCTGTTAGTTCATTGTTAGTGTATAGGAAAGTCACATATTTCTGTGTGTTAATTTTGTATCCTGCAACTTTGCTGAATTCTGATATTAGTTCTAGTAGTTTTGGAGTGGAGTCTTTAGGGTTTTTTATGTACAACATCATGTCGTCTGCAAATAGTGACAGTTTAACTTCTTCTTTACCAATCTGGATTCCTTGTATTTCTTTGTTTTGCCTAATTGCCATGGCTAGGATCTCCAGTACTATGTTGCCCTCCTTCAATTTAAATGATAGTCTTGCCAGATAAAGTAATCTTGTTTTCAGGTCTTTCTGCTTTATTGCATTAAATACATCATGCCCCTCCCTTCTGGCCAGTAAGGTTTCTTCTGAGAAGTCTGATGTTAGCCTGATTGGCTTTCCTTTGTATGTGATCTTATTTCTTTCTCTGGCTGCTTTTAATAGTCTGTCCTTATCCTTGATCTTTCCCAATTTTATTACTATATGTCTTCGTGTTGTCTTCCTTGGGTCCCTTGTGCTGGGAGATCTGTGGATCTCCATGGCTTCAGAGACTATCTCCTTCCCCAGATCTGGGACATTTTCAGCAATTACCTCCTCAAAGACACTTTCTATCCTTTCTCTCTCTTCTTCTTCTTCTGGTATCCCTATAATGCAAATATTGTCCCATTTGGATTGGTCACACAGTTCTATCAATATTCTTTCATTTTTGGAGATCCTTTTTTCTGTCTGTGCCTCAGCTTCTTTGTATTCCTCTTCTCTAGTTTCTGTTTCATTTATCATCTCCTCCACTATATCCAGTCTGCTTTTAATACCCTCCATTGTGCTCTTCAATGATTGGTTCTCTGACCAGAATTCATTCCTGAGTTCTTGAATATTTTTCCATACCTCCATTAGCATGTTAATAATTTTTATTTTGAACTCCCTTTCAGGAAGAGTCATGAGGTCCATTTCATTGAATATTTCTTGGGAGTTGTATTAATAATTTTACTCTGGACCAGGTTCCTTTGGCATTTCATATTTGTATATGGCACCCTCTAGTATCCAGAAGCTCTACTCTCTGGAGCTGCTCAGCCCCTGAAGCTATGTCGGGGGTCACGGTGAAGTGAGATTGGTGCCTGGAGGGAGGAAAGAGCTGTTTCCTGCTTCTCAGCTGCTATGCCTGTCTCCACTGCCAGTGAGCTGAGCACACAGGTATGAGCTTTTGTCCCAGAGCAGCCGGATATGGATCCCTGCTTTCTACAGTTGGCTGGAATCTTAGTCTCTCCAGGAATTCTGCCTGTCTTAGCTTTCCAACCCCATAATCACAAGAGTATCATGCAAGCACCATGAAATGTAGGTTTGTGCTCCTAGAGCAGGTCTCCGGAGTTAGGTATTCAGCAGTCCCAGGCCTCTACTCCCTCCCTGCTCTGTTTCTCTTCCTCCCGCTGGTGAGGTGGGTTTGGGGAAGGGCTTGGGTCCCATTGGGCCACAGCTTTGGTACCTTACTCTGTTCCATGAGCTCTGCTCTTTTCTCCAGGTTTATGCAGTCTGGCACAGTCCTCTTTCCTTTTGCTGTCTCAGGATTAGTTGTATTAATTATATTTTCATATTATATGTGGTTTTAGGAGGAAGCCTCTGTCTCACCTCTAATGCCTCCATCTTTCAACTGTACTATTTTTAATTCCCGCCAGCATTGTATAAGAATTTCAGTTATCCTACATCCTTACCCACACCAGGTATGGTCAATCTTTTTAATTTTAGCCATGCTAAAAGATGTACAGTGACATATCATTATGGTTTTAATTTGGATTTCCCTAATGACTAATGATACTGAATATCTTTCTGTGTGCTTTTTGCCATCTGTATATCTTTTATAATATGTACACATTTTAGCTGCTTTTTAATTTTTTAATTATTGAGTTTTGATAGTTCTTTATGCATTCCAGGTATGAGTCCTTTCACAGATATATGGTTTGCAAACATTTTATCCCAGTCTGTGGTTTGAGTATTCATTATCTTAACAACATCTTTCAAAGAGCAGTTTTTAATTTTTATGAAGTCCAATTCATGCATTGGTTAGTGTATGGATTGTGTTATGGTGCCATAGCTAAGAAATCTTTGCCTAACCCGAAGTCACAAAGATTTTCCTCCTATGTTTTTTCCCAGAAGTTTTATAACTTTACTTTCTTCACATTTTACGTTTAAGGCTTATGATTTACTTACATTTAGGTTTTACATTTAGGTTTATGATTGTCTTAAAATAGTTTGGGTTAATTTTTATGTGTGGTATAAATAACACACAAAAGTTTAAAAATATGCAGTTCTTCCAGCACCATTTACTGAAAAGTCTTTTCCATTCTTTTACATGTATCCTATTCATCTTTTTATATTTAAAGTGCCTTTCTTATAGGAATTATATATTCGATTCCTGAATTTTTTTCCAGACTGAGAATCCTTGCCTTTTCATTGGTGCTTTCAGGTATCATTTATATCTACCATCTTGATTTTTTTTCTGTGTTCCTTCCAGTTTTGTTCCCCTTTTCCTCTCTCTCCACCATTTTTGTATTAACTGTACTTTTTTATTAATCTATTTTATCTCCTCTGTAGGCTTACTAGTCATAATTCTTTGTCGTTGTTGTTGTTTAGATATTGCTTAAGGATTTCCCTTAACATCAAAGTTCTGTTTTTATGCGGCATTGTACTGTTTGCCTAAAACACAAGAACTTAACAACAGTATTCTTCCATTTTTCTGCTCCTGGCCTTTGTGTTAATATTGCTACATATGTTATAAACCCCACAAAACATCTTTAGTATTTTTGCTTTAAATAGTTTATTAACTTTTCAAGAAATTTAAATAAGAAAAAAATACTAATATTGACCCATAGTTACCATTTCTGGAGCTCTTTATTCCTTTGTGTAGATTTAGACTTCCATCTGATGTCATTTTTCTTTAGTTGGACTTCTCCAAACATTTCTTCTAGTGTAGGTCTGCTAATGATGAATTTTTTCAGATCCTATATGTCTGAAAAGTCTTTATTTGCCTCCAATTTAAAGGTATTTTTCAATCAGTAAAGAATTTTACATTGACATATTTTTTAGTATTTTTAAGTGTTGCTCTGTTGTCTTCACTCATTATTCCCCATAAGAAATCTACTGTCACCCTTATCTTTGTTCCTTTTGTAGTGTTCTTAACCTCTGCTCAATTTACAGTTTTGTAATCAAATGTATTAATTTTTCTTTATAATTTCTTCCTTTGCTATTTTTCCCCAAAACAATTTTCCCTGAGTATGACTCCACCATGCTCTTATTTATGTTCTTCATGCCCCATGAATAGCAATATTGTCAGAGAAGATTTTTCAGACAGATTATACTTTTAATCAAACTGAAATTTATTTTGTTTTATGGGATCAGAATGTCATCTGTGGTTGATTTCTGGAATTCACCCATGTCAGACTACTTTGTTAGGAACTCTTCTACTGAAAATTTATTCTCAGAGCACCCTAGACCCACCCAATTAGGGCCAGCTGTATATCATGCCCTGGGTTTTCTGTAGTTTTGGTAAACTACATTTGATGCTAGCCTATCAACAGCTTCTGTCCTCATTTTCATCCTAGCATCAATCCACTCATTTACAAACTTTGGTGTAGTTCACACATAGTCACCTGAGGCTGATAGCACCAATGTGCCACATCTCACTGAAGAGCTTTGATTCTATAAATAGAACAAGTGTTTTGGCAGTGAAGAAAAGCTCTAACTCTGCTCTTACACAGTTTCTTTCCTCAAGGAATTTTGTCTGTTTTCTTGAGAGCTACGTATTAGGCCCAAGTCTGCTCCACATTGTCCCTCACTGTCTTTGGACCAGAGACTAGTCAGGGCATATTCTTTTCATGACAAAGGCAGAAGCCAGGAGAACTAGTCCCAGTACATAAACTTACTTCAAAGCTTGCTCACATCATGTCTGCTAACATCTTATTGGCTAAAACAAATCTCCTGGCCAAACACAATGAAATGGAATGCGGAGGTAAACTCTGTCCACAGGAAAGTGAGTATTTCCTGAATAATAACCTAATCTATTACACTTGTCTTCCACTGAGCTCAAAATATTTTAAGATCATAGTAATCAAAGATATAGCTCAATTCCAGCTGTGAGAAATAGTTAAGGGAGGAAAATGAGGCACAGAGACCTTAAGTGATACTCCATGATTCATAGCAGAAATCACAGAGCTGGGATAAAACTCAGTCATTTACGTCCCTGTGCAGGACCCTAATAACTACATGATACAAGTAGAATCACCAAACAACTTCTAAGACATTTAGCAGTTTCATGTGTCCCTTGGCCTATACCATTCTTTTGCCTAGAAAGCCCTGCTCCACAGCTCCGCCTACCATGACATTGGCAAATGCTTCCCTGCACTGGTTTTTGTCATTTGCAAAACCCCTAGAGCTTTGTGAGGATTAAAAGGAGAGGTTTGTGAAATGCTTAGAGCAGAAAAAGAATATGTTATTAAATAGGAGTTTTAAAATAATTTATTCCCTCAATTCAACTCCTAGGATACCTGTTTAATTCAGTTAGTCATTGTGATATTGCAGGAATCATGAGCTCATGTCCATATATAGGCCAGACAAGTATCATGAAAATAGTAAGGAAACTATAGCTTGTTTCATATTGCCTTATGTTGCATTATTTTTTTTGCATATTCCAATGTGCAGGAATATTTTTTGCTCCACAAAGAAACATTTTCAAAATATTTAACAACTGGCCTTTATCCTGAGCCCCCCAGTTGCATGCCTTCTGGCCATAGTGCTAGAACTGAGTCCCGAGTCCTGTGGGAGGGGTGGGAGTAGAAGGGGAAGATCCACTGAAGTGTCTGGGGTAGTAAAGAAGCACACAGAGGGTCTGGGACAGCACAGAGTGGTTCATAGCTATTTACAAACCAATCTGGAAATATTTCTTACCAAAATGTGCCAGGTAAATATCAGCCTTGGTTTTCTCCCATTTTTTTAAACATGCAGGCTTCTTGGCCTATCCTTTGTTTTCCAATTTTTTATAGAGACATGAGAACAAAAAAATCAGTCTTCTCTTAATGTATACCCTGTCTGAAGCAGGCAGCCCTCATTCAGCTTCAGCCAAAATGTTGTCTTATGCCCATTAAACTTCCAATTTTTCAATGGGTGCTAGAAATACAAAGTTTTGTATTGAATCTTTATTGTTGGTTTAATAATTTTAAAACTTTAATCTCTGGCTTGTAGAGTGCATATTATATTCCAGGCATTATAAGAGTTCACAAAGATGTGAATTCTGCCCTGAAGGAACTAATCATCTGATGGAGAGGCTAACAGTTAATTTTATAGTCAGATGGTAGGGATATAACTGCTTTGTGTAACTAGTAACTTTTTCTTGTGTATATGCCTTGTCACTCAACCAGACACAAGGATTCTATGCTCATTTGTTCTCAATGCCAAGTGCTTTACTCATGTTTTGATTGAGTTGTTTTCCTAATGATCTCTTGTTCATTCTGTACAGCTGAAATGAACATAATATAGATGTACAATGATTTAAATTAAGTCATCATCTCTCTGCATAATCAGTCTTACAACAAGTGCCTTGGCAGACAGTAGGCAAGGAATAAACCCTTCTGGAATCGAACCAATCTGATCTGTTAAATAGTAGTTAAAGACATAGAACACATGTGAGAACAGAGCAAAAGGAAATGTAAAAATGCAGGGCTTCCTTGTAAGACTTATGGGGGAAAATCAAATTTGGAAGCCTGCTATGACTGGTACCTCAACCTTTATTTTCAGTGCCAAATGGGCCTCCTGGTTACTCTGGAATCAAGTGAAATACAGAGGTAGGGACCAAAACTCAGTTGGTTATTTTGCCAAAAAACAAAATATAGCTATAACTTACTACCTTTGAAAAATACAAGAATGCCTAGAAAATAGTTATAATATCAACAATAATAGATGAAAGAAAGGATATAGCTACAAAATAGAAAAAGAACATTTTACAACTCAAAGAATTCATCCATATAAATAAATCATCAAAACTACTATTTGCTTTTTACCCATAGTTCAGTCAAATAAATATTTACTTATCACATCCTTCAAAGTTAGATTTTTAAATTTATGTTTTTACCACAAAATTAGCATATGCTTACTGAAAGAAAGAATTCAAAAACAAAATAAAAGCATAGTTACCTTCTCATCCCCCTCCACCTCCCTCGTTCTGACTGCAAAGTGTAACTGCTACAGATAACTTAGTTCATCTCCTCACAGTCCTTTCTCTCTGCTCACTCAAAATATATTCATATGTTCGCACATGACTCTTTTCTCCAAGAACATTGTACTATTCAGTTAACATTTTCCTTCCTGTTCAATCAATTCATGTTGACCTACCCCATTCTCTTTTAAGATGACATGGTATTTTATAGTATTGATATACCATATTTCTTTTAACTATTTCTCTGCTGAGAACCATTTAGGTTGTCTCCAATTTTTCACCATTATAAACAATGCTACAGTAAGCATCACCAGTTTATATTTTAATTTGCTTTCTAATTTTAATAGGACTGTGGAAACTGAAGTCATTGGATCTGTCATTCAATGGGATATCACAAATTGGTTTGTCTGATTTTCAAAACTGCCTGCAACTGGAGAATCTCTATTTAAAGAGCAACAAGATATTTAAAATTCACCCAGAAGCCTTCAAGGACCTCAAAAAATCACAGGTTACAAATAATACTTCATAATACTTTCACATAGTACATAGTATCTTTATAATACTTCAAATATGTGGATATATGGGCAATTATATTAGAATATTTCCATTAGAGAGTTTCTTCACACTCAGGAGGAGTACTGGCTATTAATCAAAGCATATAAGTCTATTTTAAGATTCCTCTAAAATTGCGGAAGTGTCTTGCCTCAAAGATCGAACACCTCAGTAATGGATGTGAATTTTATTCTAGTGTAATACTTAGCAAGAATTGGCACATTACTTTTCTAAATCAAAGTTTCTATTTACCAGTTGGCCAGAAATTTAATCTTAGTTATTTTCAGGGCTCCTTCCCTGAGCTTCAAGGTCAGTCAAATGTCCCTGGGGTCTTATGGAATCCAGAACTTGGGAGGTTTCTCTGAATCACCCTGGTGGTTGCTAGCTGATGTTAGCCCAGTTTTATATGAAGTGTTATTTAAGCATAGCTGCAAGACAAATATCCAACTCCCCCCTTTTAACTGGAATAGCTCCCCAAGTCTCTCCTCTCTCAAAGAGAGACTAGTGAAGTAGTGGTGAGGTGAAGGTGGACTCCAGAGGTACTGCCTGGGTTTAAACCTAGACTCTGCCACTTATCAGCCAAATTATCTTGGGCATGTTACCAAATCTCTTTGTGTCTCAATTTTCTCATCTGAAAAATAGAGATAACTTAGTTCCTTTCTTATAGAATTTTGTGAGAATTAAATGTTTTAATATGTATAAAATGCTTTGAACAGTATTTGGAATACAGTGAACTCTTTAGCAATATAGATGACACATAGGAATTCTAAAGTGGCTACTCTGTTAATGTAATAATCTGTGCCACACCTTGTTGAAAACTCTTGTGAGGCCCACAAGAAGAAGCTGGCCCCTGCCCGCCCCCACCCCACTTCCTAAGCCCATCCCCCCTGCTCTCTGTATCCTCTGTCTTCACCTCAAGCTCTGCCCACTTGTTGATCCTTTTGCCTGGAAGCGCTCTTATTAATTCTTCCAATGCCACATCCTCAAGGAAAGTTTCCCTGCTCCTCCAGGTGAATTAGTTGCCCTTCCATACACACTTAGAATATACTATTTCCTCACTGTACTTATCACAACTGAACTTATTTAGTTTTAGTTATGGTTAGTGGTTAATGCCTATATTCTCATAACCCTTCTACTAGACAGTAAACTCAAAGAGAGCACATCTATTTTGTTTCCTGGTGCTTAGCACATGTCTAATACATAACACATATTTAAAAACACATGTTGAGTAAACAAAGGAATGAGTGATGGGTGAGGACCATGGAGAGGTATGTTAGTTATCAACTGCTGTCTAAAAAATTACTAGAATCTTAGCAGTCTAAAACCACACACATGTTATCTCATGATTTCCATGGGTCACAGATCCAGGCAAGGCTTAAAAGGGTCCTCTGCCTAGGGTCTCTCAAGAGGCTGCCACCAAGGTGTTCACCAGGGCTGGATTCTAACCTGAGAAGGACACACTTCCAAGCGCCTGTGGTTGTCGGCAGGCTTCAGTTCCCTGTGGACTATTGGACCGAGGGCTCAGCTCCTTCCTGGCTGTCAGCCTAAGCCTACCTCAGTTCCAGGCCATGTGGGCTTCTCCACAGGGCAGTTCATAGCATGGTGCTTGCTTCGGGCCCAAAGAAGGGAGCCTTCTAAGCAAGAACATTATAACCTTAAGTAATGTAGTCACAGAAGTGACATCTCATTTCATTTGCCATAATAAGTGGTTAGAACCAAGTCATAGGCCCTGCCTATACTCAAGGAGAGGAGATTACTCAAGGGCATGAATACAGGAGGCAGGATCATTTGATCTTAGAGTTTGTCTGCTACAGTAACTATCAGCACAGAGGAGAAAGTCCACCTAGTTTGGTAGTGCTCCCCAGTTCACCAGAGATTGGTTGTCAGATTGCATGGGAATCTCTCTCAGTATATTGTATGCTGACTGAAGTATATTTATATATGTAATTGACCTTTGTCTTTATTTCCTGTGCATTTTTTATAGTGCTTTACAAGTTTTCTGTAGCTCATAGGTAATAGATGCTATCGGCAAACTAAAACGTAACCCCAAGACTGTTAAATCATCTGTCTTCTCAATTCACTCAAGCCATCCAGAATCATACTTCTCCTTCTCTATTATCCCTTCTACATAATTTGGCAATAACTCTAAAAACAGATTTTGGAACATGACAAACATATTTGAACCCGAAACTGAATATTAAAACAGATATTGGGTTTTTTTCAGGAGCTATATTTAATAATTGCATTGTGCTATATGTCTTCCCCTATGGGATTCTTTTCAGAAGCCAGATTGATTCTTCAAAACATAAATTCATAATCATGTTTAGATAGAATGAAGTAAGTTCCATGGACATTTCAAATTAGCATTCCTTTCTTCAGCTTAGCCCATTCTTCTTAGAGGCCATGATTTGTGTGGCTACATTATATGCTTCTCCCAATCTTTCTATAATTTACACTACTTTCAGATGTTGATGGATGGCTATTCTTTAGCCAAATTTGACTATTCTGTTTTACTCTTCTTAGAAATTATTCCTCCTGAATCACTTTACTAGTTTACTGTCCTCTCTCCCGTTTTGCTTTTGGTTCCATGTTAATATAATAAGATGCAAGAATGAAAAAGAATGCAGAAATGCACTAAAAAGAAAATAAGTACCTGAAAAACATTGGACTATTTCTTCAGTAGTTGAGGAGGGGTATATAAGAAAGCTATTGATCCTGGGCAAGGCCTGACCAAGGCAAACAGTTTTCTTTTTCTTCCCAGTCATTGTCTTCTACTTTTTATGTTTGACAACATTCCTTTGGGAGTCAAGACTGTCTGGTTACTCAGCACTGAAAAGGACACCCTCACTACCTAAGTTCAGGGAGAATTCAGATTTTACATGTAATGGTCTTCTCATGGTGCTGTTTCATTGTTTATCTGAATCAGCTCCTCTTAGGAATCTACATAACCCAAGATGTCAGTGCTGCTTTTTCCCTGGTGTTTATAAAAACATATGACCCAGATAACATTTAGCTTCTCTAGTTCTTTGCATGGCCTTTTTTTTTTTTTTTGCATTTTCTCTTTTTCTAATAACCATCTTCCCCTCCCCAAGCCCCATGACCTACCATGGTGCCTCATGCTCCAGGCCTCCTCTGCCCAATCTTTCACTCCAGAGCAGTGAGAGTATATTCAAAGAGGGTGTATTCTGGACTGGAAGGCACACAGTGAGCCAGATAAGATCTCAACTTGGCCATTTCATTCACACATTCCTTTCTCCATTATTTACTGAATGCCTGCGGTGTGCTAGACTCTAGTACTAGGGGCTATGTGGGTTATACTGTGTGGCCCAGCCCAGTTGCCTCCTCTGTAAAGATGGGGAAAACGAGGAAGTTGGTGGGGTTAGAAATAACGTATGTGAAGCCCCCAGTAGAATGCCTGGTGGATAGCTGTGCTATAAAAATGGAAGCTAGGGCTATACCTACCTGCCTTCCCTGCTATATCATGCCACTGACATATCCAACTTCAGGAGATCCTGCTCTGTGCCTCTAGAGTCACTGAATACTTTTTGTTCCCCAGTTCCCCCTGAATTTCTGATTAGACTAGAAAAATTAGTCATCTTATATATATATTGAATAGCCATGGATGAAGAGAAATATTCTATGACCCTTGAGATAATACTTGATGCAAAATATCTCTCTTTGCTACTTCTGGTCAACCACAGTTCTGTCCTATGTCCTCATCATCTAGTATCTTCTGTCACTTTCAGGTTCACAGGGCTTCTAGAAAACCTAGACCTGATACCTAATTCTAGATTTTGATAACAACAATGAATCTAAGTTTTACCTAACAATATAAATTACAACTCATAAAAAGGAAGGAAGGGCCACAGCCAAAATTACACTTAACAGCGAGAAGCTGAAAGCTTTTTCTTTAAGATCGGGAACAAGACAAGGATGCCCACTCTCCCCACTTTTATTCAAAATAGTTCTGAAGGTCCTAGCCACAGCATTCAGACAACACAAAGAAATAAAAGGCATCCAGATTGGTAAGAAAGAAGTCAAACTGTCCCTGTTTGCAGATGACATGTTACTGTATATAAAAAAAACCTTAAAGAATCCACTCCAAAATGACTAGATATAATATCTGAATTCAGCAAAATTGTGGGATGCAAAATTAATACACAGAAATCTGTTGCACTCCTATACACTAACGATGAACTAGCAGAAAGAGAAATCAGGAAAACAATTTCATTCACAATTGCATCAAGAAGAATAAAATACCCAGGAATAACCCTAATCAAGGAAGTGAAAGACCTATACTCTGAAAACTATAAGACACTCATGAGAGAAATTAAAGAAGATACTGATGAATGGAAACACATCCCATGGTCATAAATAGGAAGAATTAATATGTCAAAATGGCCATCCTGCCTAAAGCAATCTACAGATTCAATGCAATCCCTATCAAAACACCAACAGCATTCTTCAACAAAGTAGAGCAAATAGGTCTAAAATTCATATGGAACCACAAAAGACCCCGAATAGCCAAAGCAATCCTGAGAAGGAAGAATAAAGATGGGGGGATTATGCTCCCTGACTTCAAGCTCTACTACAACACCACAGTAATCAAGACAATTTGGTACTGGCACAAGAACAAACCCATAGACCAATGGAACAGACTAGAGAGCCCAGATATAAATTCAAGCATATATGGTCAATTAATATACAATAAAGGAGCCATGGATTTACAATGGGGAAATGACAGCCTCTTCAACAGCTGCTGTTGGCAAAACTGGACAGCTAGATGCAAGAGAATGAAACTGGATTATTGTCTAACCCCACACACAAAAGTAAACTTGAAATGGATCAAAGACCTGAATGTAAGTCGTGAAACCATAAAACTCTTAGAAGAAAACATAGGCAAAAATCTCTTGAATATAAACATGAGCAGCTTTTTCGTGAATGCATCTCCTCAGGCAAGGGAAACAAAATAAAAAATGAACAAATGGAAATACATCATGCTAAAAAGCTTCTGTACATCAAAGGACACCATCAGCAGAACAAAAAGGCATCCTATAGTATGGGAGAATATATTTGTAAATGACATATCTAACAAGGGGTTACATCCAAAATATATAAAGAACTCACACACCTCTGGAATTCCACTCCTAGGAATTTATGCTAAGAATTCAGGAGCCCAGTTTGAAAAAGATATATGCACCCCTATGTTTATCACAGCACTATTTACAGTAGCCAAGAAATGGAAGCAACCTAAGTGTCCATCAGTAGAAGAATGGATAAAGAAGATGTGGTACATATACACAATGGAATATTATTCAGCCATAAGAAGAAAACAGATCCTATCATTTGCAACAACATGGATGGAGCGAGAGGGTATTATGCTCAGTGAAATAAGCCAGGCAGAGAAAGAGAAATACCAAATGGTTTCACTCATCTGTGGAGCATAAGAACAAAGCAAAAACTGAAGAAACAAAATAGCAGACTCACAGAACCCAGGAATGAACTAACAGTTGCCAAAGAGAAAAGGACTGGTGAGGGGGGTGAGAAGGAGGAAGAAGGGGATAAGGGACATTATGATTAGCACACACATTGTAGGGGGGGCACAGGAAAGGCACTATAGCACAAGAAGACAAGTAAGTGACTCTATAGCATCTTACTATGCTGATGGACCTGTAATAAGGGGATTGTGGTGGGGACTTGATAATGGGGGAAATCTGGCAATCACAATGTTCTTCATGTGATTGTACATTAATTATACCACAATAAAAATAAAAAGAAAGAAGGGAAAATAAAGGTGTCTAATATAGGCACTGTACTTAAGTCTTCCACACACATTTAATCTTTCCAACAACCCTGGGAGGTAGGCTCATAGAGAGTAGACAGTTTGCTGTGGCTCACAGAGTTGTTAGGAGCAGAGCAGAGACTTAAACCCAGTACTCTCTGACTCTCAATTCTGTGCTAAATTCATTTTGCCTCCATAGAAATGTAAACAAGGTCTATAACCATCCTGTATTTTGTCTCTCAGTATCTTTATTCACAGACTACCCTAAATTTGTTTCTTCTCAAGCAGGTCGTAGATCTCAGAAACAATGTTCTGACCACCATCCTACCAATGATGATCATTGCTTTAGAACTTCCCCATCTGGAGGCTAACTTGGCTGATAAACAATGGCAGTGTGACTGTAGCATGGCAGTCTTCCAAGATTTCATATCTGAATCCTGGAGGGAAAAATGGCATCTAATCTGTAACAAGTCTATAGGTAAGTCAGTAGTACCTCTTCTCTCTGAAATGGTTTCAGGCAAACTGAAGAAAAGCCCATGAAAAATGTACTCCTTTATGAAACAGTGGCGGACAGAAAGCAGGAGGGCTGATCCACAGGTTCATCAGCATCAGCTGTGGCGCAGAATAATCACTGGTACCTAACTGTTTTCCTCAGTTCATGAATGATTTTTATCAGGCAGTCAAAGAAACCTGTTCAGATAGCTCAGAAACAATTGGATTTGATCAAAAACAGAAATTTCACAAGGAGAAAGCCCCAAAATGTCACTTTCTATCCCAATTCCTAACAGTTCAGCAGAGGGAGAACTTTTTAAATGTGAAATGCTATCATTTAAAATACTTGCTAATAACCCTCTGAAATTATAATTCTATACATACACAAAACACATGTATTTCAAAAGTATATTTTTCTTTCATTTGTTCTCTGCCACTCAAACAAAGTGCTACAGTTACTGGCGTGGACATTCTGGAAAACATTTTTTCACTGTTAAGTGTCTTAGCTAAATCTTGTACTGCTAACTGGGGGCACAGGAGTCAGGTTGTTTTGTAATGAGACCTGCACTCTGTTCTCCCCAGGACTGCCATTGAAGTAGAAACATGGCCATGCTTACTGGGTTTAGAAGAAATCCTTGAAGATTAGAGAGAAGTCTTAATATTTTTGGCCATATTGTTTCATTCCTCTTAAAAGCCATGACTGGCATTCTGAGTATGGAGGGAAAAATGTGAGGAACCAGGAGAGAAACCTAAATATTTTTGTGTTTACCAGCACTGGGGAATGGTGAGGAAATGATATTACAAAGCCAAGGCAGACTTAGCAGAGAGATGATGGAATTTCTTAGAAACGTACAGGAGGTGAGGATAAGCAGGAAGCACTGTGGCTGCCCCTCCATCTGGCTTGCTTCCTCCCATAGGCAGCAG